>NW_016165438.1:4328-27636 GCF_001687245.7 Rhagoletis zephyria | reverse complement strand
TGTGCAGGTTTGAAAATTCTAGAAAATCCCGTTTATTTTTGAGAATTTTTTTCTCGAGGGTGTTGCGCATTTATTTTCAATATAACGCATGAACAAAATCTATTTTTATATGGAAGAAAATGCGCAACACGCTTGACAAGAAAATTCTCAAAAATAAACGGGATTTTCTAGAATTTTCAAACCTGCACATTATTATACTAGAATTAAATAGGCTACAAAACTACATACCCTATAAGTTTCTAAAGATTCTGAAAGTGCAAAATATTGATGACATTTTTTCAAATTTCTGAAAAAAAATCCGGAATTGTGCACAAGGTTTTAAACGTTGACTTATATGGTTTATNTTTATATTATAGAATGTACTATATATAAAAAAAAATTAACGAATGAATAAATCACGCGAAACACTGAATATTGTAAAAAATAAAAGTGTGCTCTTTACGTGGGCGCCACTGTAAATGTAATTGAAAATATGAATGCTGTGAATAAAAACGGCGATTCAAAGTGTTTATTCTGGAGTTTGCTGTGACCCAAAAATATCAAATTCACCAGGCGTTGCTGATACGATTTCCGGCGCCAGAGCAAGAGAGGGTGAGAGGAGGTGATGAGGCATGGAAACAGGAATGTTTGACGGTTGTGACATCTGCATCGTGCTTAACAGAGAAGAAAACATCTTGGCGGTTTCGTGGCGATCATTCTCTAACATTTTTTGGGGCTGTTTGCGATTTCTTTCTAATAGAAGTTCCACTTTACTAAAATGGGCTTCGTCTTGCTTCTTCATGGAATCGACTAAGTTTTCCTGCGTTTTCTTCCACTCGTTTGTAAAAGACTCCATAGCTTTCAGATATGAGTTTTTTTCTGAAAATACACAACATGTCTTTATGTAATGCAAACACGTCTTTAACCACAATACTTAACGCACTTTGATTTTTGAACGTTTTCGGATTACGAGGAGTACTGCATGAGGGACTGGATTCCGAAACATCGGCATGTTCGTTTTCTTCAATACAATCTGCTTCCACTTCTAAATAGCTGCTTTGCGAAGTATTTGTGTCGTCTGCTGGCTGCTCGGTTTGTGAAGTGTCCACGCCCTCTACAGATACTGCAGGTCGATGACCAAGCACTTCATCTAACATTTCGAAATAATCACAGGTTTGTCTTTCAGCACCACTGCTATTATTATTCCGCTTGGCTTTGTAATAATCGCTTTTCAGTGATTTGAATTTCGCTCTAATTTGGATGGCGTCCTTTTTGATTCCTTTGGAATTCAATGCACGAGCCACTTCTTCAAAAATGCTTCGATTCCTTTTTATTTTGCTGTCCAACAATTTTAATATATGCTTTTCTTTTATAATAGAAATCATTTCTATTATTTCTTTTTCTCTCCATATATTTCTTTTCTTTTTATTTTCCATTTTATTTCACATTTCACACCAGCTTGTATTTCTTTGCTGAAAATCAACTTGAGTTTGGCATACAATGCTGCCATTCCTCTTCAATAAGAGCTGCAGCAGAAAACTTTAGTAGCACTNATGTACATATGTATGCCATTTTGCTCGCGCAAATTGCCGAGTGATCAGAGCGCTAGAGTGTCACTTGAGATATCCGAGTTCAAATCCTCGGGTAGGAGAAACCTAGAACCACAACAATACACAATTACCACACAAGATTTAACTGGTTATAAAAAAAACGCATAATTGGAGGTGCCCTGGGATCGATCATATACACAACTTTTGGGTCAAACGATTCACCTCTACACATCAACGTCTAACAACTCTCATAAATGACATGTTTGAAACCCCACATAAATTGCCAAGCTTCTTAACGATAGACAAACCATTTATAAAACCAAAAAATGCACAAAAAACCAATCCAGCCAACTATAGACCTATAACTTGCCTACAAACTCTCTATAAAATCATCTCATCAGCAATATGTAAAAATATCGACAAACACCTCACACAAAATAATATACTAACAAACGAACAGAAAGGATGTAGAAAAGACAGTAAAGGATGCAAAGAACAACTTATAATAGATATGCATATAGTGCATTAATCTTTGAAAGAAATACCATATAATGTATGTACCCTGATTAATAATATTAAAAAGTGTATTATAACGACCGTTTAATGTTATATTTGATACAAATTAATTTTGCTACTCGGAACGCTCTGCGCATTGCCACTGAATATTAGGTTTACTTAAAATTACATCCCTGGTCCTTGTTCTTTCTGTATTGCATCGTGGTGAATTCACATTTCTCAGAAATTTTATTTGCTAATTTTTGCGATTTCTAATGTCTAATGTAAGTTTTATGTATTTTTAGGATATGTTGAGGCAACAAAGGCGCAGTTTGAAAATGAAGTTATTAGTATGAAGTAGCAGCGCAGGCACATTTGGAGAATTATGCCGATAAGCAAGATGAAATTTGGGAAAGTAAGTGCCTGGTTGCAGCATATCTATGTATTAAAAAAGTATTTAAATTAATGAAATTGTGCTTAATATAAATGTTACAAATCGAGTGGCGTTATTTAAGATGTGCTCCAAACATTTCCCCGAGTAGTAGCTGAAGTTCAGCAAGAAGCAGGTCAGCAAACGTGCTACCCTGATCAAGCGTAAAATAAAGCGCTCTTCTGTGATTGCACTCCGCAAACGTGAAAACTTAGCAAAATATCTCCGTGACGGACGCCGTGAGAATAAGTTGCGCCGTCTGGCAAAGAAACACGGCCCATTCTACATGCTTGCAGAAGACAAATTGGCTTTTGTGATCTGTATCCGCGGTATCAACAAAGTTGCCCCAAAAGTTCGTAAAGTGTTACTGTTGTTCCGTTTTCGCCACATTAACCACGGTTTGTTCATCAAATTGAACCATTAATATGCTACGCATCGCCGAACCCTATATCACATGGGGTTATCCAAATCTTAAATCAGTTCGTGAATTGATCTACAAACGTGGAATTGTCAAGCACAGTCATCAACGTGTCTCAATCTCTGACAACCTTGTGATCGAACGCCAATTGCGCAAAGCGCACGATATTCAGTGCGTTGATTATTTGGCGCACGAAATATTCACTGTTGGATCCCACTTCAAGAAAGCCTCCAACTTATTCTGGCCATTCAAGCGCAACACCAAGCAGCGGTTGGCGCAATAGGGCTAATAACTACGTTGAGGTTGGTGATTTCGGTAACCGTGAAGATAAGATCAACAACTGCTGCGCAAGATGGTTTAAAGAAATTTTTTGGTGTACAAGGTGGAGTATTTTTATTTCAAAAATATATAATAAATAAAAATAGAAAATGTTTTTTTTTTGTAACTTTCTGAAGGTTTAAACCGCAAATATGCCAAACGGAAGGCAGCTTATATTCGCAATTCCTTGTGTCGAAATTCCATTGCCGTTTCTAAAGGCCATTTAAAAAGACTCCAATCCACAAATTTAATTATTTGTTTTGGTTTTTCAGCTCATTAATGATGCATCCAGGGTTGCATTTACCGTCTATGAAAATATTTAATGAAGCGTTCCAAAATTAGCTCCGAGCAACTAAAAGTTGGTTCAGCTTAAGTGAAATAGTTTCTTGTTAAATATTTATTCCTGGTACTTATTAAAAAAATCAGATCAATATTAATGTATGAAATGAAGTAAATTAAAATCTACGAATACATTTCTTGAATATTTTGTCATAGAGCCGTTATTAAATACAGACAAAACGTCGTCGGGCGTTGGTCTTGACGTATATAGAATTAATGCGTTAGAGAGATAAATATACAAGCTAAACTTTTTTGTTAATTAACGATGCATTTTACTAATCAGCCTAATCGTGAGTTTCGCTAGAATTTTTTTCACCCACCCGTAGTGAATACACGGAAACGAAAAGTGAAAAGGTGACTCGGTTCGAGAAAATGAAACTCATGATAAGGCTGAATATGTCGGAAACTAAAGCATATATTTAAAAACAGATGACGCTATTTGAAATATCTTTATTAGTTTAGTACGACAGCATTACCAACGTAATTTTTAGCAAATTAGCGAAAACATTTTAGTCAATTACTCGGAAACTAAAGAAGATATCAAAAAAATTGTTAGCAAAAAATCTAAATATCTTATTTTAAAATATATAACTGCATCTTTAACTAAAAACTGTTAAAAAGACGCTTACGGAGATTTTCCACTCAAGAGACGATATTTGAAAGTTACTGGCATAATTTCGAGACTGTATGTAAATTTTCGGCAAAAGTTAAGGAGTATATTCATATGCTGAAAAGATATTTTCGCAAATTCATGATTTATTTAAAGTATATCATCAGCCCTGTTTCCAATTCCATGTGAATAAATCGCCCCCATAATTTAATTTGTGCATTCAATATATTTCACAATTAACTTAAATACTAAATTGCAAATATTTGATCAACGACTTCGACACAGTAATATAAAAAATGGGTATGTATTAATAAAATAAATATTCTAAATACATTTATATTTCGGTTAAACCTGAGATGTTCAAGCGCACTGAAATATTTTTCTATCCATTTCTCTAGTGCTAAAATAATTTTCGCCACCTTGAAATGCTGCACAATACCCTTATTGCCGAATTCATTCAATTTAGATGAGGGCATTTGAGTGTGCTTTTGCATTTTAGCTGGCTGAGCAACAACACCTCCACTAGCTTTATGTTTTGAAAGAGTAATTCGTTTGTTTTCAATTATACTAGGAGCCGGCAAGTTAGTATTATCATTCACTGACTCAATTAATGCGATAAAAGTGCTTTCCAAGTCCGAAATCGCGTTTAGAATTTTATCTTTAAGCCTACAATTGACCGCACAATTAGTACACACACTCGTTATTGCGAGCGATATATAATATTAAACATAAAGCACAGAGCGAAAGAAAACACCTCCGGACCGTCTGAAAGCAAGAATTTTAGTGGTCTTTATATAATATTCGCAATGTTTTTCATTTGACTGTTTTCGCTATTTTTTTTTATAAAACTAGAGCTCATTATCTATCTAACAAAAACTATATAAATCCAAATACTAAACTTTGTGCAAAAAATTAAAAAAAAAAATCAACAAAGTTTCATTAGAATTGCAAACTTTTTAGCTAAAATTTCTTGAAATCAATTGCGTACCAAAATACGCATGTAAAGCTATATAATATTTAATTTATCCCCTCTTTTTTCACTTAAGAAGCATCTGTGCGACATTTCTACAATTTAATTTGTTATAAAATTCATGGAATTAAATGAAAACTTAAAATTCGCTGTAATTTCTCTCTAAGGTAACGCCACCGCGATTTGTTTTAATTTCACCTGTATTTTTTACATAGGTTTTTATGTTCTTTTTTTATATATCTGTACTGTAATGTCTGCTGACTGCACTTGCAGATACTGCCAATATAGAAGTACTACATATATGATTGAGAAGTGGAAGAATTAAAAAAAGGATGTGACGTATGCGAATAAAACTAGACTGCAAGGTGTACGAGAATTTTTGCAAAACAAAAACTTAATTCAGTGGAGCAAAAAAACAAAACATGCAATATTCTGCATAATTTACAAAAATGCTAACAAAAAAAACTTAACCAGATAAAAATACTAGTTTGCCTATATCTACAAAAAAGGTTAGGGGTGTACTAAAAGAAAAAAAGCAAAATGACCTAAGTCCAGGCTATGAGGTACTGATGTCAAGGAGATCACCAACCCGCGAGTTGCCGCTCACGTATGTCTACTCGCTATGCCACAGCGAATTGAGAAAGAAAACGACAGTGAGTACTAATTGCTCAGTTATTTTGAAATAGCGGGCCCAGTGACTTCCACGCGCTCTCTTCCAACTTTTTCAAGTACTTATGTATGTCCAGTGGATTCCTTATATACTTTGTCTTAAGGGACACTCAAACAGACGGGGTATTGGAAGTGCAGTGTCCCTTTACTCTGAAATATGTATCGACTGTGGCTAGTACTTTGTACATACATGTACGTACACAAAATCTTGCAGAAAATCGAGGTCATTATGGACCTGAAACCAATACGTGCTCCGATTACCCTTCCACGTAATAAAATGTTTTTTTTCCCCTTTGAGATATTTGCCCTTTATTGAATTATCGTGATTTTTAGTCTCTCTTAAGAAAACAAACTGGGGAATTTTATGATAAATTAACTTAACCCTCTTAATACAATTTTTTATTTTTTGATATTAAATTCAGTGTCGGATAATGCGGCGCAGGGTGGAAGAATCCTCCTCAACTTTGGCCAGATCTCCCTACGCATAAAGGGGGACGGGGTGACAGCAAGTCATCTAGCGCACAGAGACAGCCAAGGAGCAGCAGCCCAGGCATCTCGCAAGACCCAGTGAACGGAAGTCTACGTTGTTCCGTCCCGGGACCGTGCGGAACAGGTCAGGTAAGGCGATAGCGCTGATCAGGCTGGCGTCAGTGGCGAGAGCGCGAAACCTTCCTCAGTCTCCTCTACCCTGGAGGTGTCTCAGTCACCAAAGGCGGGCAAAGGCAACACCTCCCATGCCCGCTCTACTAAACTGGTGGCGAGACGTACACCCAAGGCAGGCGAAGGTAACACTTCCCATGCCCGCCCCACCAACACTGGCAAAGGTCCACACTCGACTCGCCGCTTACATGGGACGAAGCTCCCGAAGTGGATGAGGAAGGGTAACCAGCCGGACGACTCGAAAAATTAATATGGTAGTAAGGTGCATCCAAATAAACTTTCAACATACCAAGGCGGCTTCAGCGGTCCTGGCACAAACGTTTAATGAGGATCACTTTGATATCGCCTTTATCCAGGAGCCGTACATTTATGGGAACCAGATAAAAGGACTACCAGGTAAGCTATTCTATGACTCCAACGAAGGACGGCCTAGAGGCTGTCTGATGATAGCTAATCATATCAACGCCTTTCTCATTCCAGAATTTACCAATAAGGACCAGATNTATAAAAGGACTACCAGGTAAGCTATTCTATGACTCCTTCAACGAAGGACGGCCTAGNTCAACATACCAAGGCGGCTTCAGCGGTCCTGGCACAAACGTTTAATGAGGATCACTTTGATATCGCCTTTATCCAGGAGCCGTACATTTATGGGAACCATATAAAAGGACTACCAGGTAAGCTATTCTATGACTCCTTCAACGAAGGACGGCCTAGAGGCTGTCTGATGATAGCTAATCATATCAACGCCTTTCTCATTCCAGAATTTACCAATAAGGACCAGATTTCAGTGCAGGTGAGCCTATCTCTCAGAGAAAACACGCAAGAGTTAGCCATTTGCTCAGCGTACCTCCCGGCGACTCCAGAGATTACGAGTTTCTGCTACGACATGGACTAGTGGACTATTGTGGCAGACATAAACTGCAACTCATCGTGGGATGTGACGCTAATGCCCACAATACCATATGGGGCAGCAGTACTTACTTGAATTTATTAGCCTAATTTGGTTAGAAATTTTAAACGAAGGTAACTCCCCACTTTTAGGAACAGTATACGGGGCGAGGTTCTAGATCTCACTCTATCCACTCCTTTCATCAGTAATTTCGTCAAAAAATGGAAAGTGTCCAGAGAAATTTCTTTATCAGATCACATGCACATCCGTTTTGAAATTGAAATCACATTAGNCTTACTTGAATTTATTAGCCTAATTTGGTTAGAAATTTTAAACGAAGGTAACTCCCCACTTTTAGGAACAGTATACGGGGCGAGGTTCTAGATCTCACTCTATCCACTCCTTTCATCAGTAATTTCGTCAAAAAATGGAAAGTGTCCAGAGAATATTCTTTATCAGATCACATGCACATCCGTTTTGAAATTGAAATCACATTAGCAACTGCTACCACCTACAGAAGACCAACAACCACAGATTGGGATCTATACGATGCATTTCTGCAGGACAGTCTAAAAAGGTGCAAGCGAAAGGTAAATGACTTAGTCGAACTTGAACTTACCCAGCAAACATTGAGGTTAGTTATCGATTAGAGAATGATTGGAGAACTAGCCACATTCTCCAATCTCAAACGTTAGAGCACGACTCGAAAAACTATCGAGAATCATAGCGATCTCAACAAAAATGGGACATAGTTCTCGACTCGAGAAAATATTAATTCTCTAATCGAATTCTAATGTTGATCTCTAATGGGATCCGAAATGAATTTCAAACTGCTGTTTTGCTTTATTTAATAATTGTTTGCAAAATTTGTATTAAATGTATTCGCAATAAAATAATAATGGATTATTTGAACTTAAAAATCTATATATATAATACGCGAAGGCAATTTTTGTGCAGCATAAAAGATCTTCGCCGTTCGTTCGATTTTCAAAAATGGGGTGTCAAATTAAAGCGCTTGGCCTGTAGATGTGCAATAAGGTTTCACTTTTTCGAAAAGAGTTGCTACCTGTTAAATAATTAAACTCAAGTTATTTACTAAACAATGCCCTCAGATCCGCACCGTCCGTTCGATTTTCAAAGGTGAGGTACCAAATTAAAGGGCTTAGGATGTGGATGTTCAAGAAGGTTTTACTTTTTCGAAAAAAGTTGCCACCTGTTAAGAAATTAAGCTCAAATTAATTAAAAAGTTACATAAATTATTAAATATGGGTATCAATCGAAATGGTTTTGAAAAGGCTTTATAACTTAACTACGTTTAGGAGGGTTGCCACATGTTCAAAAAAATGTAATTCTATTTTAATTAAAGGAATTAGGTAAGTGAATAAGGTATCGGTATATGGGTGTCATACAAAAGAGGTTTAAGATGGTAGCAGTTTCGAAATATTTTGAATAGGGTTGCCACCTATTTCAGAAGTCTAATTGAACTTTTTTTATATGAAATATTAACGATGGATGTCAAATGAAAGAGCTTCAAGAAATACTTATTTTGACAATTTAGAACATTTTTGATATGTTTGAGGGTTGTCCCAGTTTAAAGGGCTAAAAGGTAAATGGGTTTCAAATTCTTTATTTAAGAACAATATTTAGGAGGATCGCCACGTGTTTAAAAAAAATTTCCACTTAATTCATCAGTTACATGAAATATTTATAACAATGTTAGACGAAAAATATATAAGGAAATTTTAGTTCGAAAATAATTTTTAAGAGGGTTGTACATAAGTTACCTGAAATTTTATAATATGGTTATCAAAAGAACGAGTGTTCAGAAATCTTTAAGCTGAACATTTGGTTTTGGTTTTGTTGAAAAAATTAAGCTCAAATTATTTAATAAATTAAATGGATTGNAAATATGGTTATCAAAAGAACGAGTGTTCAGAAATCTTTAAGCTGAACATTTGGTTTTTGTTTTGTTGAAAAAATTAAGCTCAAATTATTTAATAAATTAAATGGATTGTCAAAATATGGGTATCAATCGAAATCGGTATGAAAATAATTTATTTCTAAACTGTATTTAGAAGAGTTGCCATGTGCTTAAAAAATTAAATTCAACTTAATTCATCAGTTAATTGAAATATATATATCAATGCCAGGCGAAAGAGTTTAGTTTGAAAATACTTTTAAAGGTGTCGCCACCTGTTTCAAAAGTCGATTTTTTTTACTTATACGAAAGATACATAAATGAAATATCGAAAGATTAGTTTCAAACGAAAGAGTTTTAAGAAAACTATTATAGGCTGATAATATTTTTAATTAGAATTGCAATCTATATTTTTTTTATGGTCATCACATCTGCACCGTTGTTTCGAATATCCAAAATGAGAAAACAAATTAAAGAATTGGGATTCTATATAGATATGCACAGGTTTTATTTTTTGAAGTTACAGGGAGATTTGAAATTTGATGAAATGAAAACCGACAACATGCGAGACCTCTTATCACCGAGAAATGGTTTAGATTAATCATTAGGAANCAAAAGTCGATTTTTTTTTACTTATACGAAAGATACATAAATGAAATATCGAAAGATTAGTTTCAAACGAAAGAGTTTTAAGAAAACTATTATAGGCTGATAATATTTTTAATTAGAATTGCAATCTATATTTTTTTTATGGTCATCACATCTGCACCGTTGTTTCGAATATCCAAAATGAGAAAACAAATTAAAGAATTGGGATTCTATATAGATATGCACAGGTTTTATTTTTTGAAGTTACAGGGAGATTTGAAATTTGATGAAATGAAAACCGACAACATGCGAGACCTCTTATCACCGAGAAATGGTTTAGATTAATCATTAGGAATATTTTTAGAGGTTTTTGAATAGGGTTTCACCTGTTGCGGGTTCACTAGTAAGTTATAATTCATTCATTTGGAATATTGCTTATTTATGTACATTTATTTGAATTTGCGTTGTTTCTCTAATCGTTCTCGAATCTAATTCTAATGTAGTTCTCTAACTTCGTCATCGACTCGAGAACGATTAGAGAATTAGCCTAGTTATCTAATGCAGAAATCCAAATTTATTTAACGTTAGAGACTGTGTTTGCTGGGTAGCTGCTCAGATCTGACATCAGCCATTGTGAATTCCTACAATGAATCCTGTCCAGAAGTCACTAGGCTTAACAACAGACAGACTCCATGGCGGAATAACAAATTGGCCAAACTTAGGGCAAATACCCGGAAGCTCTTTAACAGAGCTAAACGAACCGGTGATTGGGAAACGTATAAAATTGCTCTGACCGAGTACAATAAAGAGATTAGAGATGTGCTAAGAGGAACTCATGGACTCTTTTCTGTACAGGGATCAAGGACCTTACGAAAGCGCAAGAATCCACAGAGTCCTCGCAAAGACACACAGTAATGAGTTCGGGCTCCTGAAAAAACCCGACGGATCCTTCACGAACAGCTGCATGGAATCCCTTCAACTTCCACTACAATGGTAGGAAGTGACGGTCCCAAAGGTGGGGGGAAAACCAGCAGATCAACCAAAGTCATACCGACCTATTATTCTTACGTCCTTCCTACCAAAAACAATGGAGAGAATCGTACAGGCATATCAGCGATAGTTTCCTTACCAGGAACTCTTTGTACAGACACTAATATGCCTACCTTCCAGGAAGACCTACTATCCACGCTCTTCAGAATCTAACAAGGAAAATTGAAAAGTCCCTGGAGGACAAAGAGGTGGCGGTGGGTTGTTTCTTGGATGTGGAGGGCGCTTTCGACAACACAGAACACTCTCTAATAGACAATTGCGTGCGGCGCAGAGGTGTTGATCAAACCACATGTCGCTGGATAGCTAACGTCCTTAAACCCAGAACCATTACATCCACACTCGGACAGGAAAGGGTCCGTTGCTTAGCTCGAAAGGTTGCCCGTAGGGGGGAGAGAAGATAACATCTCTAACATCCTACCGAATGCTCTGAACATAGGCGCCAATTGGTGTAGTAAAAATGGGTTAAACGCTAACCCAAAGAATACTAGCATAGTCATTTTCTCCAGGAAAAGGTAAAGGGACAAATTAGTAGAACCATTCCTTCAAGCTGAAAAGATACACTTCTCCAAGAAGTCAAATATCTAGGAGTTAGCCTTGATGACAACATCTCATGAAATCCACATCTAGATAAAACTATTCAAAAGACCGGGGCCTCTATGTGGACCTGCCGGAAACTTATGGGACGGANAGAAGTCAAATATCTAGGAGTTAGCCTTGATGACAAGATCTCATGAAATCCACATCTAGATAAAGCTATTCAAAAGACCGGGGCCTCTATGTGGACCTGCCGGAAACTTATGGGACGGAACTGGGGCATCAGACCTAAACTGGCGAGGTGGATGTATGATGCCGTCTCCAAACCCAGGGCGTGTTCAGAAATGCATCAGTCTGTTTTATTTCTAAACTATAATTGATGGAAATGCCTTACTTGCGCAACTATGTTCCAATTCGGCATTTAACCGTGGTTGCGCATATGGTACATTTCCATCAATTATAACTTAGAAATAAAGTAGTAGTAGTAACTTAGAAATAAAGTAGGCTTTGGCTTGATGCATTTCTGAACGCAACCCATTCTTACCTATGCTGCACCCGTCTGGTGGAAGAAGGTGGAAGTAAAGTCCACGCACGCTACAGAGACGGGCGTGGGTATCACTGGCGCGATGAGAACAACACCAACGGCGGCTCTCGAGGTGCTTCTTGACCTGCCTCCCCTACACATTGTAATCAAGAAAGAGGCTCTGCTGTTTGCAGCAAGGCTCATCTCAGGGGACAGTGTAGAGGACAAGTATGTACACCCTTCCACCCTCAGGGTTATAGAACAAGAAGATGGGTTGAGCATAAGTTTTGTGGACCTGTGCCTACCGAGGTTTAACTTCTCACATAACTTCAAGGTCTTTTCCCTCGAGGAATAACTGGGACAATGAACGACCTAAACCCCGGAAGGACGGCCACATCTGGTATACTGACGGATCAAAAACAGACCACGGCGTCGGAGCAAGAGTCTACGGTATACAACCCAGACTGCTCCACCACCAGCATGGGGCAGGGTAACTCTCACCCCTATTGCGAATGTCGACTGGCAGTAGATAAACGAATATTAAGCGATTATCGATGCTATTGTGAGTGTCGTTTAGTCGCTCAATTAGCGACTGTGAATACTTTTTAATCGCTCATCTTTCTATTGCTATTTTTTAGTCGTTGGAGTTTGCGTTTATAAAATTTACACAAGAAAGTGGTACTACAATGGATAAAAAGTAAGACAATTGAAGTTGTAAAAAATTGTGAAATTTACATATGTATGTATGTGTCTGAATTACAGGTCAAAAACTGTAAGCAACAAAAGGCAACTTGCGCGGTTGGTTGAGCTGATGCAGGAGAATGAGGACAAAGGCAAAGGAATTTGCGGAAAGAGTAGGGGCAGAAGCTCCGCTTTTATTGTGAAAGATATACAACATTTCTTGTACATATAACTCCGGCTACGCCATCTACAGTGTTTTTGCGCAGAACCAACATCAAAGTTTTTAAAAAACTGCACATTTTATTAATTAACTAATGTTCGGAAATTTGAAATCTTTATTTTAAATTAAAGTTTAATTCTTTCACTACACGTGTATGTTAAAGTTTTTAAAATCGAGTCACGTTTCACACAGAATATACAACACAAAGATATACAACATTTCTTGTGCATATAACTTCGGCTACGCCATCTACAGTGTTTTTGCGCAGAACCAACATCAAAGTTTTTAAAAAACTGCACATTTTATTAATTAACTAATGTTCGGAAATTTGAAATCTTTATTTTAAATTAAAGTTTAATTCTTTCACTACACGTGTATGTTAAAGTTTTTAAAATCGAGTCACGTTTCACACAGAATATGCAACACAAAGATATACAACATTTCTTGTGCATATAACTTCGGCTACGCCATCTACAGTGTTTTTGCGCAGAACCAACATCAAAGTTTACAAAAAAACTGCATATTTTATTAATTAACTAGTGCTCGGAAATTTGAGATCGCTATTTTAAATTAAAGTTTAATTCTTTCACTACACGTGTATGCTAAAGTTTTTAAAATCGGGTCACACGTTTCACGGGTCACAATTGCCCAACATCATTGTACAAATAACTAAACCGTACCGTATTTCTTAAACTAGTTGCCTTCCAGATACTTCACGATTTGCAGGTTTTTACAGGAAGCTGTTCCAGATGGCCACCTTCCATAAAGTTTAGCATTGCCAAACAGCTTCTCCTGTAAATCCTGTAAAACCAACAAACCGTGAAGCATCTGCAACGCAACTATTATTCATAAAATCCACATGTGTACATACACTTAATCTTCCTACTCCAAGGGATTCGAGGAATCTCGCAATTTCCTCCTTACTTTTGCCAATTCTACTAATCTATTAGCTTCCACATCATCTTCCTCATCACTAAACCATATTTCAACTGTATCCATTTTTTTAATTTTCTAACAAAAACAATTATTTTAAAAATGATGTAAATGAAACACTAAAGAAACAGATGTAAACAAACAAACAGCTGTTTACAATTCACCAGTCATGGTAGTGCAAATTTTTATCGATCAAGCTATACAATAGAAAAATAAAAGATAATCGACTCGATCGACAAATTTCTATTTTACTGCCAGTCGACACTCGCAATAGGGGTCTCTGTCTTTCAGGCCGAGTTTCACGCCATTGAACTTTGTCTGAGGCAGTAAGTAGTAAGAGGGGCAACTAAAAAACACATCTAAGTATATGCACTCGGACAGCAGAGCGGTGCTCCTCGCTCTTAAAACGCACGAGGTCAAATATGGTGTGGGATTGTCTCAACTTTTAATACTGATCGCCGGGACCGGGACATAGTGGAGTCATGGGCAATGAAGTGACAGATATTCTCGCCTGAAAAGGGACTGCACAGGGATTCATAGGCCCAGGACCCTTTACCGGTCTGCCATGGAACTCCGTTAGGCGGAACTACTATATCTGGATGAAGAACGAAGCAACAACATTACTTGACAAATACGGAAGGTAACAGACAGGCCAAGTCCTTCATTCCGGTTATATCAACAAGGAGAACCGAAGAACTACTTCACCTCAGTAGGCATGAAGTAAGAATTGTTACAGGCTTTCTTACTGGCCACTGTAGGGTAATGAAACACTTGTCAAATATAGGAGTTGTCAACTCTGACCAGTGCAGGTTGTGTACCGAAGAACAGGAAACAGCAGAGCACATTACAACTTACCAGGACCAGACTTCGCTTCCTAGGATCACCGTACCTAGAAGCTCATGACCTAAATGGCATTCAGCCAAAGGACCTCGCGAAGTTTCTTAAGAGTACGTGGATCAAAGATGACCTGTAGTTGAATAGAGGTTTGTTACAATAGATCGTTTCGGTCGCGGTAACTAGGTGACCTCCTCCCTCCTCTAAATCTAATCTAATGCTGGGCTCCTAAACACGAATCCGAAACCAGTTTTTCAATTGCTATTCGGAAAAACCTTTTAGAAGTGGTTTAAGCTAAACCGCCTGTAGGAGGTCATTACTTTTTAGTTGATAATAAATAGCACAAAACTTTTCATTGGCGTAACTTTGATTTATTGACTTTTAACATTTTTATAATATGATTTATTTTGAGCCTGTGTGAATTGGTAACAAAGTTCACGGCGAGTAAATTTTTGACAACTATGAGGTGAATAAAATTTCAGTAGCTCATGAGGATAGTAAAATTTTTGACAAACACATAGAAAATTCTGACAATCGCAAAGATTGTGTATGTGTGTAATTTTTCGTTAAATAAAAGCTTAAATTGATGAATTGCAATCAACGATGGCAGATGTTTTCTTAAAATATTAATGTCACTTCAATTTGTAATATTTTATTCCGCATAAATTTGCGGTTATCAAAAATTTACTGTTGTCAAATAATATTACATTTCACACAGCAGATTGCCAAACCATAGTAAAAATATGGTAATTCTCTAGGGTGGGGTAACAACCCCCAAAAAAGGTGCGGAAAATCCGGGATGGGTACCAAACGACGCGTTTCGGCCCCCCTAATAACAATCCGGAGGGGGCGAGATAATATTATTAACCATTTAAAAGTTATGAACAAGAAACTTTTGTTAAATTTCGTTGTTTTCTATGAGCAATTACCACGTCAAAAATGCACTAAATCACCAGTTTCCACTTTTAAAACACTACTAAAACGTTTCCGGTTATTATTTTATGCAAACCAAATCATTTATTCACTTTTATTTTATATATTTCGTTAATAAAACAGAGTAAACAAACTTTGCGCCTGCTAAAATTATTATAACCTCAAATCGCTGGTATTGCCACTTTATTTCACATTTCATTTGCGCTATTATACTCAGTATACACTATACACTTCTTCTTCTTCTTTTTACTTTCATCTAAATAAGATATTGTAACCAAAAAACAATAGCAAATTTCGCTATACCATCGCGCGATTTTTTATTAAAAATTTTCATTATTTATCGAAGTATTGATTTTTATGGAAAAAGCGCCGCAGGCGAAAATTTTTAATAAAAAATCGCGCGATTTTTTATTAAAAATTTTCATTATTTATATATATATTAAACGAAAGAAGATACCGAAAAGCATTGAACAGTGCACACATCTCATAAGGAAAAGTGAATTATTACGAAATACTAATACAGTGGCAGCACTATAGCTATTTTGGAATCTCGCGTTTCAGCTCGCAAAGATTGTCAACTTCTTTTTAATAACAAAATAATCTATCTTAGGTTGATAAAACTATGTGTTTCTTTAATAAATAAGTTAAATTATATATTTTAATAGTGTTTAAAAAGTGTGAACAGGTGATTTAGTGAATCTTTGTCGGTGTAATTGCTCATCGAAAACAACGAAATTTAACAAAAGTTTTTTGTTCATAACTTTTAAATGGTTAATAATATTATCTCTCCCCCTCCGGATTGTTATTAGGGGGGCCGAAACGCGTCGTTTGGTACCCCTCCCGACTTTTCCGCACCTTTTTTAGGGGTTGTTACCCCACCCTAGAGAATTACCAAAAATATTATTCAACAGCTTTCCCCATACAACTTTGTTACCAATTCACACACGTCATTTGAATGATATTCCAGAAAACAATTCCTTTTTGGTTGCAAGCATTAATAGGGATGAGTCGATACAAGTAAATCCAAGTACATACTCGATACTTCTCTCAATTTACCAAGTATTTTTGTACTCGATACTTTTTACTGCGATCCAAGTAGGTATCGAAAAAGGGTACTTGTATCAGAAGCGCAAAACTTATTGAGCCTTATCATGAGTTTCATTTTCCCCGAACCGGTACGCTTTCACGTTTGGTTTCCACGTAATTACTATGGGCGGAATAAAAATTTTCGGGTGAAAATTTTTTCGGGCGAAACTTAGGATAAGGATCTGTCCCTTGAGAGAGGCTTTTCTCAAAAAAAGGTACAACTATATCAAAATCTCGAAACCGCCATTCAGGAAAACACTTGGAAAGTAGATGTTTTTGGGAAATATATCAAAAAAGGTGTTCTTTCCTTAAACTTATTTAATATGAAAAAACTTTATCTATCAATCTTGTAAAAATGAATTCTATTGTTTTTGACATCAAATACTATACAAAAATAATTGTTGTCTTAAATTTTTATATGAACAAATATATAAAGACAAATAATCTTGTAAAAGTGCATATTTTTTGTGACAAAAACACAATAGCTTTGAAAAATATGCAAAATCATAGTTCTATGTGCAAGTACTGGACACCTCTCCGATACTGAGTAGGTATCGATACCTTGATTGATACAGGTACAAGTTTTGATTTAAGTAATACCTTAATGCTATCCATTTATCCCTTAGCATAAATGAATATTACATATTTTACATATTGTTTGTGTTTCTCCTTGGCGGATTTTTTGCATGTCCTTTTTCCTGATCGATCAAACCTTGCAGGATAATGTTCATATCCATCAAATCGAATGTTTTCAGGGGGGCGGTATGATTTCTGTCCAACGTCAGTATTCAAATTTGATGCTAAAGGTGGTTTACCAAGAGCTCGTCTTTCGCTACGTCCGGATATTTCGTTGGGGCGTTAGAATGTGTCCTTCGAAACAATAAATATGCATTTACCACTGTCATATCAACGAGGTGATAAAATAAGCGGATAAAATTAGCCCATCCATGAGGTCTACCCCTCCCATATGCTGATTATATTCACGGATTATTTGAGGACATTCAATTTCGGCGTATTTGTGGTCCTTTTTATTGGACCTAGTGACCTTTGGCATAGTTTCATTGCCATCATGCCCTTTAAAACTGTTCCTGCCAAAATTTTTTGTGTCCTTCCATAAGACTGTAGATATATCGCTACCCAAAACGTTCCCGACATATTGAATAGAAAACCCGCGTTCTTTCCTTTTGAGTTCTTCCGAATTGTCGACTGGAAGCTTACAGTTTGAAATGCGATTGGAACGTATGGTACCCAAAGCATATATACCTCTAGTTCGAAGATATACGAGCAATGGTATAGTTGTGTAAAAATTGTCGAAGAAAAGAATATGGTTTTTGAAGTCTGGTATGGTTTGTCAGAGACGTGCCACCACGTTTGCTGCAGCTCCTAAATCCAACATTCCGGTAATAATAGTATTATCACCACTGCCATGGTACACTTCAAACATGTAGGAAAAGCCGTTTGAATCACACAGAACAAATATTTGAATATCCCATTTATGCGGTTTTGCTGGCATATACTGCTTTAGACCAGAGGTCATTTTGGTGGCAGTGTTCGGACCCCAACTCGATTCAGGACTAAAAATCTGAGCAAAAAAAAAATTCTGTACCAGATTGAATTTTTTATTTTCGTTTCTGACATTAATTGTTTGACTTAAATATTTTCTATTCATGCAAAAATAAGAACGCGAGGCAATGTAAGGATAATACGTTAAATATTTAGGTAATATTTAGCATTTTCTATAAAGTAGAACGTTTCTAACACTTAACTTTTTAAAGTGCAATAGGATCTAAACCTTTTCTACTTTATATAAATTTCATTCTACATATATTTTTTAATAACTTAAGTAAAGTTCTGCATCCGCCAATTTCTACAGCCATACATAAAAAATAACCAAATTACTTTATTGACGCATTGCTATGAAAGAGTTACTTTTTAACAGTGAGACTGGGCTAACTTTCAATTTTTTTACTGAAACCGGTGGTGAACACTCAAAAAACGGCCTCAAGAGGGGCATAACATGAATGAAAAAAAACGGAATAGATTTGCAGTCAAGCGGAGTAGATGAGTACATATCAAATTTTTTCAAAGCTGGAGTAAATCTAACCTGATCTTAGTCTAGTCCAAACACTAGTAAGGAACGAATTTTTTACATTTTAACGCTAATGACCCACAGATGGCGGGAAAACACAGGGTTGTATCAGACTTTCGACGTGGTTTCGAGTTGGTTAGCTTTTAACCATCTCGGTGAAATGGTTAAGTGCTGCCATTTTTATATGGCGAAATTACGCTAAATGAAGTGGGTTATCGGGATAACCAACTCAACAACCATAACTACGTGATTAGCTCCGGTGGGGACATGGTATTAGAGTCATCAGCAAAACTTAAATATTTTTTTATTTTCTAAAACCGACTTCGTCGCATTGATTTTTGGATAGGAGTAAAAGCATACTTTCCCCAATATTTTTTCAAATTTTGATATTTGTATACCGACATATATATCAATATACCCACGTATTTCCGTATCTCTACTTCATTTGTAACGAACTTTGTATTGATGTTTTCTTGGCATGCTTGAAGATTAGTTTGATAAACCAATAAATTATAAATCTCGTCTGTGAAAAAGTACCCGAAGGTTTGAAACGGTGTTTGTAAATAATCGAACTCAGTTGGCAGTTTCTTTTCCCCCTGAAAAACAATTTGATTTTTATGAAGCTGCATATCTTTGTTCTTCCAAATAATTTTTTTCAATTCAGGATTGCCATGATTCAAATCAGAATAACCTAGTAAGAATTTATTAGTTTTTAAGTGAATAAACATAATCTTAGGTATATTTACTGGAACCAATGAAGCCACCATTATTCGCGTTGATTCCAGCCCGATAGCATCTAGCTCTGGTAATGGAGATCGGGGCCGCTTTGATAGTCGAATCTTTCGTAGTTCTTTTCGAACTTCAATCTCAGGTCGTGCAATATGTTCGTTCTCTGCCCCTACATCAGCGGTCACATTAAACGAACAGCTAGCTATAGGTGAGGAACGCCGTAATTCCACTGCAGATGCACTAATTTCATTGGCATCACTAAATTTGATCATGTTGAACGATGTATCAATAGCATATGACATGAATACTGATGGTGCTCGAACCAATTCACCCATATATTCATCAATCTGTGCTTCATCTTCTGATGAAAGAACATAGCTTGGATTGCAGACACTATCATCATCAAAATCGCTGATTTCACCTTCATCCGTGCTAAGATCCTCATCATTTAGAGAATTCATAAACCTTTGTATCTCTTCATCTTTTAGTGGAGAGACCTACGCCTTGTATTTTCCATTTCTTAAATAAAGAGCATGGATAATATAATTCAATGCTAATTTGAGCATATACAGTAGAGAAAAGTCGAAAACCAAAGAAATATCAACTAAAGGCAACAGTATAATATTCACTATAATTAATTAGAGTTCAAAGCCAATACAAAATTATTGAATTAGTAAAACGTTTATAACTATTTTATTTTTTTTTTCAAATTTCACTTCTTTCACTATCACTACGTGCACCTCATACGAATTTTCAACATCAACTGGTCATAATTTCTCTCAAAAAAAGATAAGAAGCTTCAAAACAAATGTACAGGAGGCCTTACATATTTTTTGCATAAATTTTTATAGGACCACGTTTAACTGTATATTATTTTAATATTTGCTATTGCCTGCCTATAGGCGGTCTTAGGCTCTAGAGGGTTAAGTGTCCCTATAATGTAAACAAATAATTATACACCAACAATTATGTTGTTTTATTAAAATTATCCGGCTAGTTAGTAGTTAACATATTATGTGGAAATACCATGAGAGAAATCCTTAATTCGAGATCAGTTGTTCACCCAAAAAAGATGTTAATGATATTTATATGTGTCTTCTCATGTGCAATCATTGTAGCACAAATATCATACACATACTTATACAAATGTATAGAAAACACTTTTGCATCGAGCTTACATCAAATTTGCGGTTTTTTTTATATATGTGACCTGGTCTACGGAAAGGGGGCTTAGGTGTCAAAAAATCAATTTTCACTTTTTGGTTGATTCGGATGGAAGATGAGATGCTTTNTCCACACTAGCAACTTACACGATGAACTATAATAATATTCCGACCAACAACAACACTTACTGGACCAACAACAACACTTACTGGACGTCCGGCGCGAAGAACAATTAACGAGATAATGAGAAACTGACGAAACGAGTTGCTTACCTTTACGTCTAACACCTTCAGTTGACCTTACTTCAATAAATCTTGATAAAAAAGGCGATCGCCGTTCTTTTCAGCGCACACACATTAACACCCCCAAAACCGTACCTGCGTTGGCCCCTGCTCTTTAATGTTACATGAAATATTATTATATTTTGTGCTTTAAGAAATGTATAAGAACGTGGCTTTAATTCGGATCCTTTTTAGTGGAAATGTGAACAATGGATTGGGCAAATACGTCCTGAGGCTGAAAATTTTCCGCGGAAAAGTGGTTGGAACAAACAAACAACATCTTTGTGGAGTTCCGAAATATGCAGCTTATTCTTACTAAACAATGATAAAAGTAATTTAATAAACATACATAGATACTTTATATGCATTACACAATGTAATACGTATTAAGAGTTTCACTTACTTTCCATTTTATACCTAATTTTAGAAAGAAATCACTAAAAGCTCGCACTAAAATGATGCTCAAAATATATATTTTAATTAAAATTTTTGAAGTAAACCACCATGTTTTTAATCTTTTGAAAGAATAAGGTAGCCATGGTGGAATTATATACAGGTGATGTCAGTAGACCACATAACTGTAAATTTTGACTTTATTGGCTGCCTTATTTTCAGTTATGCCCCCTTTGCCTACATTCAATTAACTTTCCATACAAAATGGGAGCAAATTATACTGCTTCTTATATTTTCTAATAAACGTATACGTTGGGACTACGGTTTTTTTTTTGACAATTTGAATAAATGTTTATACTTTTATTCGCTTGCTGAAAATTTTTAATTCTAGTGAAATTATTGATTCAATTACTAATATTGATAAGCGGAGTTTTAAGTCATACTCGCACCTTGCGGGAATGCAAATTTAAATGCACAGTGCATATTATATTTAGTTCAAATAGCGAAGTAGCCCTTTGGTTGCATCTTTTGAGTTTACATACATTTGTAGGTGTATGATTTGTGAATTTTGCAAGCGTAATGCAGTTACGCTTAGAAACGGGTTCGTAAGTACGCATTTTTTAAAGTGCATTGGTTGTTGGACTACATGCATAAAAAGTAAGCTTAGGCCAGGTCCTAACAAGCAATTCTTCGTCATGCGTTTTGTGGACAAATACAATCAGTTTTGTTGGTAATCAGAACCATGATACAAAAAGGCTCTAGGAATTATTCCCCCGTGCCTAAAATCACCCGGTCAAAATCCTCCAGAAAAAATCCCCCGCGTCAAAATCTCCCCGAACAAAAGTCCTCTGGATAAAATCCCCCAAACAATATTCCCGCGGACAATAATAATCGGGAATATTGTTTGGAGGGGATTTTGTCCAGGGGATTTTTGTTCAGGGAGATTCTTTTTCGGGGGATTTTTTCTGGGGGATTTAGTCCGGGTGATTTTATGCACGGGGGAATGATTCCGACCACCATACAAAAAAGAAGGTAGTTTCAATAAACAACTTTTGACGGATAATAAAATTTTTTGAAGTTTCATAAATTGAGAGCATGATACTAAAAAGAAGGTAGTTTCAATAAACAACTTTTGACGGATAATAAAATATTTTCAAGTTTCATAAATTGTGAGTATTATCAACGGCCTTGCCACTTTGATAATATTAAGGCAATAAATCGGAGAATTTTCTTTCGCATATTTATGCCAATGTAATAATTAGGGAGTTCACAAGGTGTTGTATACTGTCGTACTGTTGTATGTCATAAACTTTAAACGGCTAAAACTATATTTAAGGAACTCGCAAGCTAACATAAAAGTTTTATTATGAAATTTCATACAATTAAAAATATTTGGTGGTGATTTCAAGTCCTCTAAACATTTATTTAGCCGTTAAAAACTTTACAACATACAACAATACAAGTACGACACCTTGTGAACCACCCAAATATTTCAGATCAAAAACCGTTNTTTGGTGGCGGTTTCAAGTCCTCTAAACATTTATTTAGCCGTTAAAAACTTTACAACATACAACAATACAAGTACGACACCTTGTGAACCACCCAAATATTTCAGATCAAAAACCGTTATCAGTGCTTGGTAATTTTTTTCTTACGTAGCTCGCACTATTTTTATTAAAACTATATAAGATATAAACTATTAAATAAGATTTCCTTTTTGGTTGTTGTTGTTTCCGACAGGGTTTTGGAACGAATTTCCGTCATCTCTTGTCAAATTTGGTTTGGAGACAAACCGGTTTCGGCGTTGTGCCATCTTCAGTATCATTTTTCGTTCTGCATAATTTTTGTTGGTTGCTCGTATTTATACTCCTCGTTAACTACCTCTTTCTTTTGTTAGGGACGTCTTTTTAGTTTTGCAGTGTTTGCGGTGCTCAATAGGTAGATGAATTGGCTCGTTTTTGACGGCAGGTAGAAGTCCGTGATTTTTACCCTCTTTGTTTTTGCTGTTGGTGTATTCCCTTC
>NW_016165438.1:3744-4309 GCF_001687245.7 Rhagoletis zephyria | reverse complement strand
GTATTCCCTTCTATGTCTGTCCTTAATATTTTGTTGTTGTCATTTTTCTTCTCGTAGAGTAGTTTTAGAGGTTCAAACAGTACGTCCGATACAGTATTTATTTGCTCATTTATTATTTGTCCTTTGAAGTTCTTCTGTTTATATATTTCCAAATTTTCTAATATATTCAATCTTTGTCCTTTATGTTGTACACGGAGAAGTTCTGTTGTTTGTCCAATCTTCATTGGTGTGCATTTATTTTTGATCATGTGATTCGCGAAGTTCGATTCTATTGCAGCCTCTGGTTTTCGTTTTTTCTTATTATAATCCCTTATGTGTTCTCGATACCTTGTTCTTATATTTCGCCCTGTTTGTCCTATGTAACTGTGTCGGAACACGCAGGTTAACTTGTAAACACCCTGTTTATCTAGCGGGTCTTCCTCGCTTATTTTCTCTTTCAATATATTTCCCACTGTGTTCCTTGTTTTAAATGATGTCTGAATGTCGTACTTATGAAAGAATTTGGCAAGTTTGTAAGATGTCTTTCCTGTGTAAGTTAGAGCTGCCCAAGTTTTTTTATTGTTTT
>NW_016165438.1:3515-3658 GCF_001687245.7 Rhagoletis zephyria | reverse complement strand
GCGGGTCTTCCTCGCTTATTTTCTCTTTCAATATATTTCCCACTGTGTTCCTTGTTTTAAGCAATGTCTGAATGTCGTACTTATGAAAGAATTTGGCAATGTAAGATGTCTTTCCTGTGGTGTAAGTTAGAGCTGCCCAAGTT
>NW_016165438.1:0-3427 GCF_001687245.7 Rhagoletis zephyria | reverse complement strand
ATTGTTTTCCTCTTTGCTAGTCTTTTTCGATTTTGTGTCCCTTCTTAACTTCTCCACGGGGCCTCTCCTATATCCGTTAATTTCCGCAATGGCATATATTGTATCCAGCCCTTCTTGTAGTCTTCTTCTGTTAGAGGGGTCCTTTCAAGCTTCGTTATTAGTTGTCTAAATGCTGCATTTTTGTGTTGCTGTGGGTGGTTTGAGCTATTGTGTATAATTGTGTCTGTGGCTGTTGGTTTTCTGTATATTTCGAACTCTATCTTGTTAGCGGTATCGTTTATTTTAATTGTTAAATCCAGATAGTTAATCTTTCTTTCCTCTTCCGTTTCCATGGTGAATTTTATATTCTGGTGTTGTTTGTTGAGATAGTCTAGTATCTGTTTCTCTTTGTTTCCCTCTATTAGACATATTACATCATCGACATATCTCGCGTAGAATTTTACTCCTAGGTTGGTCGATAGGTTTTTCTGGTATTTCTCCTCCAGTGTTTGCATAAATACTTCCATGAGTATTGCTGACGTCGGATTGCCCATTCCTAACCCGTTAATCTGTTTATATATCTTATTGTTGAACCGGAAGTAGTTTTGTTTTAATGTAACCTTCAACGGGTTTATTATTTCCGTGACAGCTTCTCTTTTCGTTATTCCCATCGAAATTTCTTGTACGGTCTTTATGGTTTCTATTGTTGGTATCGATGTGTAAAGGTCCTTGATACGAATTTAGTGTTTTCGTTGATCTTCAACGATTTCATCTTCTCCATTAGTTCCGTTTTATTTGTAATAGTATATTTATTGCGTAGATCCAGGTTATCCCTTATCCCTATTAAATAAGACTTCATCGTAATTGTTCTTTTTCTTTTATAATAAAAACCACGCGCGCATTAATTTTTTATTTTTTCGTTTTCTTATATTGAATGCAACCTTGCGATTTAAAAATCGAATTCTAAAGAATGTTCTTCCCAAATAAAACATTTTTATATTTTGGTTCAAATTTAATTTAAAATTTCTCATCAGATTTTGAAAAAAAATAGGCTTTATGATTAGCGTAATGCCATTAACTTTCACAAATTTTTAATTTAAAATGCAAATCCGCGTATCAAGATAATGCGAAACCGCGTATGTAGGTTGCATAAATTATTTTCTAGAGAGTAAAAACACTCACATTTCTCTCTTTTTTCAAAGAAATCGCACTTCAGGACGAATCGATAAGGTTTGAGCCAAGAGATTGTATGAGCAAATCCAACTTTTGGCAAAAACTGTCAGTTACGCGGTTTTGCACAACGACGATATGCGGTTTGGTACTTTAAACGACAATATGTAAGAATACACTTTCTTCATGCGTTCTGAAACCTAGTCGTTAACCCCATTTTCTAGATAATGTAGCCGGCATAACTTTCAAGTCCATAAAATAAAATCTTCTGCTTAAAAAAAAATATTTCTTCTAGTGATCAGATAGCATGAATTTGATGAAATGTCATAATTTTATTAAAAGTCACATGGTTAACAACAACAACGAATGTCATTAAATGAAAGTACCTTCTTTTTTGTATCATGATTGTGAGTATACTGAACGGCCTTGCCACTTTGATAATATTAATACAATAAATCGGAGTATTTCTTTCAAATATTTATACCAATATTATAACATTTCTAGGGGGTACCTGGCGGTAGGTATAAAACGCCCCCCTAATCCAGGGTGTCATGCGTCACCGTGCCTATTGGATGGTTTGCAGTCAGGGGGCTCTTCCGACTGTATTTTAACGGCGCCTCCCGGATTCCTGTCCGCCTCCGGGAGTAACGGTGGACTTACCACAGCACGGGGCTCTGCTGTGGCCGACCGTTCTTTCCCCCTTCCTTTATACACGGTCGCCGAACGGTTTCGGCTCAGTAGGCGACGAAAGAACCAGAATATGAATACAAATAACAAAGAAGCCCGGGATCCCTGCACGGGTAAAAATACCACCGACGGACACGGCGTTATAAATAGTCAAGATAGATCTTCGGTAGCCTCACGGCCATTTAAACCAGTTGTTGAGCCCATTGTTGGTAGCTGCAAACCCTCGGAGGGTAGCGAGCGACTGGCGACTGGGATGTTAACGGAGCCTACACGGCCGATGGATCTCTCGTGTCAAGCGTCCTCATCAAGAGCGGCAATGAGCACACCCCTTGAGAGCAGCTCCGGTTGGGGCCGTTACTGGTACCCGGGAGCCCTGCACGGGCAATAGGAATGCCAACCACAAACCCCCTTTGGGGTCGCAGTTGGCGAAGCATCACCCTCATCCCAGTGGTTCAGGGACAATTAAACGGGTACGCCCAGCAGTGAGAGCGAAGCGGGTCAGAAGACCCGCTTCCAGGCTGCTGAAGAAATTCGGGGACAATCCGGTTCCCGAGAATATGAGGGATGTGGTTGAGAGGGCAAAGGGCATTCTCTCTGAAAGCCGGGAACGGACTCAGGAGAAGGGGGCCATGAATAACCCTGAACCCACTCCCTCAGGTTCCAGGGAACTGGCCCCCAAAAGGCGGCTATCAGCAGATGATGCCGACGGCCCATCGAAGAGGACCAAAACCTCGAGCAAAAACAGCCCTTCACGGGTCCCTCGGGCATGCAATGATGTGGCCAAAGACAATTTGGTTCTGGCTGTAATGGACAGGGGGCACCCAGAGGGAAACCTGACAGCCGAGAATTGGAGGACTGTCCTTGTAGGTCTCTGCCGGGTGTACAAGGAAATTCTCCAAAGGAATCCTGGCCCTGCTCCTATCAATCGCGACGCTGGCTAATACCAAGGCCGTATTAAATTGGTATCGTGCGCCGACGAAAGGTCGGCTCGGCTCTATAAGGAGGCCATATCTGCGCTTGGAGAACTGTGGCCCGGCGCTGACTTAGTGGCAGTACATAGGGATGAAATCCATTGCAGGCCGCGAGCCAGGGCATGGGTCCCGGAGGAACTCGCTAATCCGTAGGGAATTCTGAAGATTATCCAGATCTCCAACGACACACTACCAGCCCCCGATTGGAGAGTAGTGAAGGTCAGTGAGGTTAGGGAACAACAACGTTATATTACCCTGGTAATTAACGAAGAATCTCTCCCGATCCTCGCTGACTGCAATGGAGTCATCAGCTACGGCTTTTACTCCATCACTCTCAAAACCCAGAAAGGGAATGAGGGTAAAATTCATGAGCCGGGAAGCACCGCGAGTAAACCCGATAATCTGCCACATGAAGAAGGTCTTATTTCGAGTAGGGCAGAAAACGCCTCGAGCGGTCCTGCCCCTAGCCAAGAAATCCAGGAGGTTCCCGTGGTCCCTCGTCTGGCGCAGGAATCAGACTCGACATCAGAATAGGAAAGCGATATGCAATCCGCTGCTGGAGACGGGGCTCATTTCGGCCAATGGACGAGGGATTTCGAGAACCTGTTCCTGGCATCGGA
>NW_016165437.1:23987-27644 GCF_001687245.7 Rhagoletis zephyria | reverse complement strand
TAATTTAGGTATCGATACTTTTGAACCGAGTACTGAGTAGGTACCGGAAAGAGGTACTAGTATCGAAACCCGATTCAGTGACAATTTTATCAGCGGACTTATATATTATTTTTAATCTAATTATTATTGTGAATAGCTAAAAATGTTTGGCCATTTAGTTGCCAACGAAAAGAAAGTTCTACAAAGAAAGACCAATTTTTATCTCATTAACATATCGCTAGCTTATAGTGAAAAGTTGCTAAGTACACTTTGTGTGAAAACTCACATTTGGATATAGGAAGCAAGGTAAATAAAACAACGCAATGTCTCTTAAAATTGGATTGACCAGCGTACTTGTTTTATTTCTTCCCGTTTATATTCAATTAAAGGCAAATTCACTAAGGCCAAAAGAGGCACAGAAAAATTGATAAGCTCACAAAAAATTCTAAACCTTTTTATTTCCAACGGTACCTTCGGCGAAATTCTTGAAGGAAATGTTTTGTATACTTGTTTCCCTATTATCTGCGCTAAAGATGACTAGATCAAGCAGTAATACACCGATGTTTCTAAATAAATAGAAAATAAAATAGAGAAAAATATTTCATTTTTAATTGGTAACATTTCCGAGTGCCTACCCCTTTTTGTATGTCTCGTATGTTTGAAGATATGGCGACAATAATTGTATAAAATTAGTTTGTAAAATGTATTTAAAGTCATATTTGTTCAGCAGCAAAAAAAAAAATAAAAAGAGTTACAGCCGTACTCAGAGACGTTCATTAAATTAGCTCTAACGGGCTCTTAACTAATGATCGTTAAATCAGTTAATTAAAATTTAAGTAGGTCCCCAGTTGCGGCCCTATTTTTTGTGGCATCACTCACTTTTTCGTTCAGTTTGAACTCAAATATAAAAAATGGTATGTACTTATATCATTTCGCGCGCACTGCCTCAACAGTCGCAATGGCTGAGTGAGCGGAGCACTGGCGTGCCATTCGAGAGATTCGAGTTCGAGTCTTAGGGCAGGAAAATTTTCTTTCTCCTCTTTTTATTTACTTTATTTTCTTGTTAAATTTTTAAAAACTAATTTTTTTAGTTTTTTTTTATCTAAATTTCTTTTGATTTGTAGAGTTTATTGTTTCAAAAGGAAACTATTTTTTTTTATTACATATAATTTTTACAAACTGTTTTCTAAAAAAAAACAACAAAACCACTAACAGGCCAATTCTGGCATCTGTCTTTCAACTCATCTCAGTCCTTCGAAAGTCAAACGTCTTTATATTCCAGCGTTATTCTATTTATCGTTAACAATACCTTTTCTAAAAGCTAAACGAAATTAAAAAAATATTTTTTTTTTTAAATAAGAAAACTAAAAAATTGTGAAGCCGAAAGTAAAAAATGAAAAAAGCTTAAAAAAAGTTTCTAAACATTAAATACATTAAAAAATAGTTATTTTTTAAGCAATAAAACTAAAAAATTAAGAGAACAAATTTTTATTAGAAAAAATAAATATTCCGTTGCCGAGTATTTGCCATTGGCACTGTTACAGCAACGTTATAGAAATTGAAATTTATTGGAAACAAACAAAAAATTTCAAAAACATTCGTTAAAGAGTTAAGTAAAGGTTTTTCTTTACTTAACTTTAATGTATAATTTACTTTAATTTAACGAATCATTAACTGACTCTGAGTGGGAATTTTTCAAATCGTTACTAAGGAACACCTTAAGTAATCATAAAGCGACTCTGAGTGCGGCTGTTAATTTCCAAAAAGTCGGCGCAAGTTTGGTTAAATTGCACTGTCTGCTGACAGCTCGGTAAGCGCGGGAGTAATAGTCGCATGTCGCATAAAATCTAATCATTACACACTTTATAACTGCGACTATCACTTCACACATCCAAATTTGATTCGTTATATCTCCGGCTTAATATTATATTGAGATGAAACTTGCTCCTTTCCATTGGAAATTAAGTCTTCCTCACCAATTTGCATTTTGATATTTTTTGCATGGCTTAAAGTTACCGAGCAAATGTGCCTTTGAATACATTTTTTAAACTAATTTCTTACAGTTATGATTGCCATATCGTCTACCATACAAGAGATATAAAAAGAATTTGAACAAAAGTTTATGGAGATGTGTAGGCTTTGAAACGAATGCCATAACCAATACAGTCAGAATCAAAAGTATGGGGACTCATCGCAGTAACTATCAAAAACATGGCTATTCGCGGTTTTTGCAAATTTAAAGTTAAAATAACAATTTTTTTCAATAAAACGAAATGAATATAGTTCACGGGAATGCCCACCAAATGTCTTACAGTGAATTAAGGTAAATCGAGATATATTTTGACTCCTTCTCTAGAATCACTTGGTTATGATGACAGAATATGAGTTCCAGGAAAAACTGAATGGGCAAGGACTTTTGGGTTAAACCATATTTAAGCGCAACGTGAGAGGGTGAAGATGCCCTTTGCGATAGAAAAACCTGGTGGAAATCTTTTTCTTGGTCCCACTTGGCAGTCCAGATAGCATAGAGTAGAGCAACTACTTGCCAAAATCGCTTAGGTGCTTAGACGGCTAAACAAGATTCAGCTTTTATGGCAAGTAAAACTATATGACACATTTTGCGTACTGTGTGTGACAAGAATTTACATATTTACATACGTATACTAGTACATATGTATGTATGTATAGAGTAGCGATACATTATTTATGTAAATATAAAGCAGAGATAATACGATTTGTACATTTGTACAGATTTGTACATTTTGGCAGTTACAGAGTGGCGAACGTCTAGAAATAATGAATTCAGCTCAATAACAACTTTCCAAACACCACCACTCTCTAACTGTGAGAATGTACAAATCTGTACAAATGCACAAATCGTGTGATCCCAGCTTAACACTTTGCATGTTTGTATTTGTCAGAAAATCACAACTACACACATAAACCAACCACGTTCTTCGCCCACTGGAAAGTGTTAAAAGCGGCGGTCTCGTATTTCACTTAAAACAGGGAACTGAAATGAAAACTACCTGCGGATATGAACTGTCTTCGCGTGTTGCTCAATTGCTGTTGGCTACATACAATCTGTATTTCCAAATACGCTCACCTTTATTTTTATTTAATCTCGTATCTTGTTATTATTCCATAACACTCATTCGCATCATAACGTTGTCACAACATATTTGTTTACAATTCATTCATAAATCCTAAAATTTGCGCTGTCCGCATCAATTACAGAGATCGATAGAAACAGAAGAGGCAAAATGTAACTTACACAAAAATCCAACTGCTTGGCTTGAGCTCATTTTTTATTTTATTTATTTTTTCGTTACAGCAAAACAACACCGATAACAATGTCTCAGGCAGCAGCAACCTGTTACAAGGGTATCATCTTCTTGACCACATTCGCTGTGCTGGCGCATTGCACTTTCGAGCCAGTGTTTACTGGCAGTGGCGGCAGCGACCAATCAGAGCGATTTGTCAGCGACGCGGGCGACAAAAATAACTATGGTGTGTATAATTTAATAATGCAATAAATACAAGTGAAATATTGTACAATCATCAGTTCAGTCAAATTAGCATTTGACCCTCAAGATCCCTTTCAGGGGCACAAGTAGCCTTGCCAAATTGGGACGATATCAAACCCAGAGATTTTTCGGTTGGGGAGAGTCATCTACT
>NW_016165437.1:2472-17723 GCF_001687245.7 Rhagoletis zephyria | reverse complement strand
TGCTTTTCTAATAAATTTTCATGTTCACCATATGTCAATGTATTGCCACTTGCATTCTGCAATTTAAAACCATCCGCAGTGTTGACAGCATCGTCGTCGACGGTTTGTTGCTCGTAAGGTGAAAAGAGTTCAGCAGCCGACTTGCTTTCCGCACGCTTTCCATATCTTGAGCCTAAAAAGAAGCGATCGTTACGTGGAACCACGCTAAGTCTACGCATCTTTGAAGAGCTTAGTGCTGTGCTGCCCCCGGATCGACCATATCGGCTGCCCACAAAGAATGAAGGCCGCTTGTGTAGTATAAGTGATTCTGTGAAATAACGGGATGAAATTAATTATGCTTAAGACCTAGCTTCAAGCATGGTTAAAGTGATGAATATTTTGGCTAAGAGAAGTGACAATAAGGGCAAATCTAAAAAACTACCGATTAATCAGCCGATGCCGAGGCTAGTATCGGCCAAAACAATCGGCATCGGCCGTTTTTGGCCGATTCTGGAATGAGGTAATGTTATTTAGTTAATTGATGATGTTTTTCTTTTGTTATTATAATAGATAATAAAAGCATTTGCGCTTCAAATTAATTTATATTCCAATTGAGGAATACAAATTCATTTCAAGAACAAATGGTTTTATAAACCTTTATAGAAAAACATAATCAAATAACTAACTTACATTGCCGATTCCGATTCTTTTGCCCGATACTAGCCTCGGCATCGACCGATTAATCGGCCGGACTCTAGTTTCGACGCCTTAACAGCTCATTAAAATGGCATGTCAATGAACGAGTTTTAAGTGATTTTGGTATGTAATCGTAATTTTCTCCATAAACAGTTATTATTTTCTAATCTAAATGCCTGTGATTCGAATAAAGGAATACATACAGTGACCGAAATAGAAATTAGGACTCGACATTTTAGTAAGTTTTGGCTATTTTTCCTTAGTTTATTTAATGTTTGTTATTTATTTTATGAAAGTAAAGCCCCTTTCCTAACATAAACCATATTACACCAAATTTCCAACTTTTGTGCAAAAAACTATAAAAATTAATTCTGCAATGTTTCATTAAAATTTCAAACCTTTTAATTAGAATCTTTAGAAAAATATTTGGTTTGCAGTTATGTAACTCGCTAAAATTGAGTATAATAAAGGGCGAGTGGCAGGTGCTGCTCATTTGCTTCTTTTTCAAAAAAATGGTCGCACATATTTACATTTTATAAAAAAATTGCGTAACACCGTAAACAAAAAAATGCCAAAAACTAATGGTAAGTCTTAGCGACTTACAATTGCGCGTTAATATACTAGATTTAACGATTTTTTTAAACAAATTTTACGGGGTAAAAATGTGTCTAAGGAATCCTTCATAAAAGCGATTTACTGTAGCAATTTAGTTAATTAATAATTATTACATTACTTCACTGTATTTTAAATATATTTCTAAAATATATTCTTCTTAAAACGCTTTAAAAGAAATTTAATTTTGTGGCACTTTCATTTCGGCACTATTTTTTAAGATCATTGGGTACATTTTGAAATTTTTAAATTCCATCGCTGGACCGTATACCAAAAAAAAACAGCAGGGTTTAAGCTGAATTTGTGTATGATTCTACAGGAACTTGCTTTGATTTAATACAAAGCACTGTTAACATAAGTATTGATTGCATATCTTCTGCATATCAAAGCTTCATAGAATTTTGATATCTACTAATGAGCAACGATTATTTTGAAAAGATATTTACTATAATATTCCACGAAAATGGATCGATCCGAGACACAGAGCGATGATAAAACTGGTAAGGCAAAGTTATTTGTGAATTTAAATTTTAAATCGGCAATTTTTTAACAAAGCAACTTGTTTCTGAAAGTATTTTTTGAAGAAAAGTACTCGTTAAAAAAAAAATAAGTAAATTTTTTTGTTTTAAACAAGACAGAAGGTTAATCCCTATAAAACCAGGAAACTCCGCACTCCACGGGAATGACGTCAAGCACTACATCGTGAGGGAAAAAGGTAGTTAGTCTCCGCTGCTATGCCGTAACCACTCGGGAGTCCTTAGCCCCTTCGTCGCCTCGCTATTGAGTCACATGCTGACGACCATTTTTCGCTTATTTGCAGCAAAACCTCCACGAGTGACTCAGGCGTGAAACTCTCGCCAGATATGTTGCATAGCTGGCATCTGGTATTGTCAAATCGCATACACTCTAAAAAGACGCCTTCTGTTACATCTCATCCGCAGTAGTCGCATATGGGTTCCGATTCGTGTTTGAATCGGTGAAGGTATGCTTTGAAGCACTCATGTCGAGTTAAACAGTTTGTCAAATAGAAATCGACTCCGCTTCATTTGCGTGAATATTCGGTTTGCTCTTAATTATGCGCGCTCCAATTGAAACATTTACGATTGTAATCGTATTGTAATGTATGAAGATACTTTGTCTTTAAGGACCATGGGTTTTCAGACCCCAAAACAGGGTGCCCTTCATTACTAAAATGGTTTTATTAAACGGTATGGTGTTTAAAAATTTTTGCACAAGGCTTTCATGAAATTTCATTATCGTAAGTACCTTGGCTGTCGAGATATTTACTTTTTTGTTTCTCGGTGGTATATTTGTACCACCTCTTTGTACATATGTAAGAGTTAATGAAATGTTGAAAAGGCTGGCCTTTTTTAACCTTTTTTTGGGCCATTTAGCTTTTTTTTGCTTTTTTATTTGGCCAATCTAGCTTTTTTATTTTTGAAGTCCTGGCAACACTGGTACACAACTTTGTATTCATTCACCTTGTTCTGTTCTTTATCTGCAGATTTTTGCAAGTCTCGTCTTCAGCAGGGTTCTAACCCGCGTTATCTATGTGCAAAGTCAGAAGAGCTAACCACTGATCTATGCACACGCCGTAAGCTCGTGTTGCTAATTCATTTCCTTATTCAGCCTACTACTATCAAAGTTCAATAAAATGTTAATAAGCCACAATAAAATTGCAAAAAAAAAATAATATATTTATTACTTAACAATACAATTTGTGTGATCTCACAGACCAACATCAGTAGTCATGAGTCTTTTTTTAAGCACAATAGTCAAGGGTTAAATCACATGTATATATTTACACCCGGTGTCAAAATCATAAGCACACCACTTATGATAAGTATTAACAATTTTTTTTTTTCATAAAAAACAATACGTACATATGAGACCGTGAGAGTAGAAGTGGCCTAGGCAAAAATTTTTCTCAAATGTGATAAATTTAAAAATAAAAGTCGCTCATTCCTTCATTTTAAGAAATAAAGCTACATAGCGTACCACCAAATTAAGGAATAAGCGACCATTATTTTAAAATTTATAACATTTGAAACTATTTTAAAAAGTTAAATACCAAAAAAAAAAATGTGGATTAGGCCACTTCTGCTCTCATGGCCTTATATGTAATTTATTCTTTAAGAAACCCGTATAAATCAAAGTTGTAATCTTTGTACGATATGTATTCAAAAAGGAATATTCAACAAAATTTCGTAAATCTTGCAATCTTTTTAGTTAGATTTCTTAGAAAGATTTTAAGTGTGCGTTTTGTAGCCCATTTAATTTTAGTAAAAAAAATTTGTTTAACTAGGGCATACCGTTTTTTAATTTTTTTATTTTTTTGTGTGTTAAAGTGTTGCTCATTTTTTTCCAACATACTTTGTGTGGAGGAAAATGCACTACACCGTTGGACAAAAAATAGCTAAATTACGGGTCGTCTTGCGCCAATTTTTGTTTTGCGCTTTGCATGACCTTACATTTTTGGTAATCCGAATAAGAGAATTTGAAAAGGGAAACTATTTATGATATGGCAAATAATGAAGAGTGGAAAAAGTATTTTCAAATACAAATCGTCACCTGAAATGCAAAAGACGTAACAAATATCATCTTTGAAATGCAAAAAGTCATAACTCATAAAAAATTCAAAAATAGTTTTTGATTTATATGATGGATTTCATCGAATTACAACTCCCTACATTATCTTATGAAAAAAAAAATTAAACATTAGTCACGACTTTTCCATTTTATTTACAATGTGGTTACGTCTTTTTGCATTTCAGGTGACGAAATACTGCTTTTAAAAGTATTCAAAATACAAATACAAAAAATACCCTTTAAAAAATTGTTTAAGTAAAAAATAAAACCTGCGTATTTTGTAGCTTGTATTCATATATCGGCCGCTGTGGTGTAGTAGTAAGCAGTGCGCGCTTCCACTCCACAACGCCTTGGTTCAAGCCCTGGTCAAAGCTTCACCGCAAAAAAATATAGAAAAACGATTTTTTCTTAACAGCGGTCGTCCCTCGGCAGGCAATAGAAAACCTCCGAGTGTATTTCTGCCATGAAAAACAGCTTCTCATAAAAAATACAATCGCCGTTCGGAGTCGGCGTAAAACTGTAGGTCCCTCCGCTCGGCCAAACACTTCTTCTCCTCCAATTTGTGGCGTGCGCCTTGATGTTGTTTAGATTTAGATAATATTTTTAGCAATTTATTTGAGAAAAGTAAAACATTTGGATTATTGTTTTTATTTTTATCGATTTTAAATTTGCTACCCCAAAATAATTGATATCAAATAAAACACCTCTTTGAGGTAAAATTTTCGAGTGACGAAAGCTGAACTAGAAACACAAAATTTATGACATCAATTTCGCGACGAAAATTATACGCATTTTTTAACTGCCTTTGAAACGTAGAGAAAATCTTTTTTATTTATTCGGAACGTTGCGAAATGCTGTCTACTGCTAGAAACACAAAATAAAAAACAGAACTTTTGCAACGATTCGTATGAATAAAAAAGATTTTCTCTACGTTTCAAAGGCAGTTAAAAAATGCGTATAATTTTCGTCGCGAAATTGATGTCATAAATTTTGTGTTTCTAGTTCAGCTTTCATCACTCGAAAATTTTACCTCAAAGAGGTGTTTTATTTGATATTAAATACTTGAATTTCAAATACTAAACATCTTTGCCACTCACTGGGAGCTCTTTTTACTATACTTTTGGGACATTTGTTCGCCCACACTATCTACTTTGTATATAAGCGAGGCTCTCTCTTTCGCTTGGTGGCTTTGTATGTCGCTTTTTAGGTACGTTTATCTAGGTTTAGGTACAACTTTTCGGCAAATAAATACAATATGAACATTTAATATTCATCACTAGTGCGAAAAAAAAAATTTTGTGACGTCAGCGAAATGGTGGATGTTGCCAAATCGACAAAGAGAGGATGAGCGGTCCGTGGAAGGTGCAACCTTTGTTTCGTTTCGTCGTGACCACAACATACATATGTTCGCTTTCAGATCGCTAGTATTTTACTTTATTTCTGGAAATTCATGACCACTCGTAAGTTGTTCACGTTTACTAAATATGTTTATATGATGCTTCAATTCGTTCTAAGTCAAACCATGTTATTTGGACGCACACATGTAAACACATTCTTAAATCGAATTGAAACTTTTAACCGTGCCACCATAAATCACATTTTGAATGCGAGTTAAGAGTTGTTGAATCGTGCTAAGAGTGCATATTAACACGGGATTTGCCCATACGGTTGTTTCATGCAACTCTGTATAAAGTAAAATATTTAAATAGTTCTTGAAATTTCATTTAGGCTAAGCTTTGTTATAAAATTAATACCTAATATCCTTTTGTCATTGCTGTTTGAGTCTTTAATCATTATTTTTCCATGTTTATTATTTTCCAGAATTCACACATATATTAACATGGTTGCATCGGAATGAACTCTGTTTGAAAGCGTGTTCGATCGACTTATTTCTTTTGTTGCATATAAACACTTGCATTTCAAGCGAGCTGCACTGACACGAGTTAATGCGTGCCGCGTTTGATGCCATATAAACAATTTAATTGTTTTACTCACACAATGTGTGCATGTATGCATCAGGGATGCCAACTTTATTAACGCTAATTCCCCCAAATTCCTGAAAAAAGTCCCTATTTTCAATGGCATTCCCCCAAAATAACTTCTATTAAGCCACTTCAAGAAGACTTCTTTAATAATATATGCAACTATCACTTCGGACTACATTTCGTGAAACATACTATCTATCATATATGTATGTATATCGGGCATAGATGCACTATTCCTTAGAATCATATATTTCCTTAATTAAATTTTTTAATGGTTTACAAGTCAAGAGAGGTTTTATTTTTAAATAGTTGTTTTGTAGTAAAATTGCCTAGAAAGTATCTATGCCAAGCCTATTTCTGATTGCAGTTGTTCAAATTAATTATGGAAAAATTTTCAATGCCCCGTATCGCGAGTTTCGCCCGAAAACAATTTCGCCCGAATTTTTTCCTCCGCCCGCAGTGAACACACGGAACTTCTATTAAACTGCTCAAAACTTTGCCAGACGTTGGCTTGGCGCCGAAAACGAAGCAAGAAATGACAGTGAATGATGAATAATTAAATGTCAATTTGCGTACGCGAATGCAACTATAAAGGTCAAGTGAAAAGCGTCGCTATGCACACGGCAGCATTTTCTTTAATATCCACACGGTTGCATGAGGTATTTAATTAGGTTATGTAACAAGTTGTAATTTTATTCTCAATAGGAATGTTCTAATAAAAATCGTTTGTATATTGGATTCCACCAAAATCGGGGAATTCTCCCTCGGTTGGCATCAGTGGTATGCATACAACTGACTTCTATTGGAAGGAGAGGCATCTTAATATGTATGTAGTTCTTTTGTTTGCCTTTTTTATGTACTTCTGAGCTATTACCGTTAATTATTGCTACACTCAACTGCAAGTAAAAATGCAGGAAATTGCGCAAAAGGAACTTAATTATTGTCTGGTAACTGTAGTCGTAATGGAATATTTAAAAGCGTTTGGAGTGGATTAAAAAAAATGAGTGCAATAAAGTGGCATAGCACAGCAAATTCACTGTCTTGCTTAGTCATATTATTTAAGGCACAAATAAATACATATGTACATACATACATACATACATCACCAAAAAAAGTTGCGGTTTTTCCGCCGGGAATACAAAATTTATTATATTTGAAGACGTCCACCAAGATATTTCGGAAAAAATATTTAGATTGACGTGAGCTGGAACGATTTGAAAAAACCCCCAAAAATGGAGTTTTTTATGAATAAAACTATTCTGAAACTTATGGAGTCTCAATAGAAAGGTTTTTTCCCACTCTTTTTATTTCTGTGTAAAAAAGACTCATTTTCGTCCAATCTTTTTCTTCAAATACCAACATATCTTAATTCAACTTGGAATGGCGCTCGTTCATCCTAACTTTCTCTTTCATCCTTTGAATAGGTTTATTAGCTAAGAGATAAAAAGGGTGAAAGGTATTTTTTCCAATGATACCTCACAAGTCTAAATCGGAATAGTTTAGGTTCAGTTGTTCAAGTTTTTCCTACACACTTAGGTCTTCTTTTATGCGGTGCATGCGTTCCTCAGAAAACCGCATAAAAAAATCCGTATCAAAGTTCTTTACTTTCATACAAAAACACAGGATGTGTTCCAGCATTTTCAAAACCGTATAAATTCAGATACTCCATATAAAAAATTCTGAAAAACCGCATAAAAAAATCCAGTGAGGCAATAAAAAAAAATACCACAATAAATACATGAATTATTTAAGAATACAAAGACAATTTATTTATCAGAAGCATTGTCTCTTACAAACTGAAAACAAGTAATAAAAACCTTCGAAAAAAAAAATTGCTACAGCGAAAAAATGGTTTGGAAACCGCATAAATTCAAATCTGCATAAAAAAAACGCATAAGAAGAGGCCCAAGTGTACCAATCTTTGAAAAAAGTTAAAAAACTCATTATTACGATTCCGTTGAAAAGTTTTTAATTTTTTTATGCAAATTTTTCAAGCTTAAACCGATTTGTCATTTGGATCATTCAAATCTTCAAAAATCCAGTGGTCCAGGATGTTTAATCCACTCTTAGCGGTAGTTTTCTTGTAGGTTTTTTGTATTGCAGAAGTGTTTTGATGCAATGTCAAAAACCCGAAATTAGTTAAACACCATAAATTAGGGACGCCAAGTAACTTTTCAGTGTCCTATCGCATTGCAAAACGTAAATGTAATACTGTGTTTACATACGACGATTTTAGAGGCAACTTTTAGTTTAAAGTGGTGTAAACTGCTTTTCAACTAACTGCTTTCAACGAAGTTGTAAACACCCTATAAAGAATTGCGATAATTAGAAAGAAAAGAAGAATATATCTCCTTTTTGAGTTATTTATTGCAAATTTTATTATAAATGCTAGTATACAACGAAAAGTGAGTAAATTTAATAAGCACAACGTTTGTTTTGTTTATTTTTCGTTAATTTGCTATTAATCTCCAGTTTGTTTACTTTAGTGTGTGCCGACTATGGTTGCCGTACGCCATTTCTCGTTTGTACCATAATTTACCTTTAAATATACCAAAATAGATTTAAATGAAGCATTCCGAAATGTTTTTTTGCTGAAGTTTTCGGTTTTGGTAGGTTGATTGTTGAAATGAAAATTTTATAATTTTAAACCTACTCTATTACATTATTTTGGATCAAAGATGGGTGTTTGGAGGAGATACTCTTGTTTTTGAAAGCGTCACCATGTGATGTCACAAATAATTATGAAAAAAAATAACTTATTCATTCCGATATAATTAATTCGTATTTTAAAAAGGTTTTTCTTAACCAAAACTATTCAATTGTATAAAATGCCAAATCGGGGGAAAATGCACCAAGCAGAAAATAAATTGCCAAATTAACCACCAGTGGCAACTGTGCAAGTGAACAGCTGTTTCGAAGGTTGCAAGTCGTCTCTTTGAGAGCGAATGCTGCTAAATTCTCAGAACTTTTTCTGCTGGAGAATTTTGTCCTCTCAATACGAGTACACACCTAATAGCTCAAAAAGGCGATATTTTCAAACATTTGTTTATGATCAGCTGATTTTCTTACTTGCAAGTTTTAGCTGGGAAAAATTTTTCCAGCAGAAATTTGCAGCCCTCTTTCACATTTTGCTCTCTCAATTTCCCCTACTTTGCAAGTTTTTTGGGTACGAGAACGCAAAACCAGTAAAAGTTTTCTAAAACTTTAGATAGTTGGGCGTACGAGTACACTTCTATTGTAAGTGACGGTTGATTTTTGATCTGTGTTTTGTTCACTTTAATAAAAATGACGGAAAGGAAAAACGGGCATTTACCTTGCATGTACATTATTTAAAAATATTGTATTCTGATAAAATGGAACTCGATTATAATGGACAACTTGACGCGGTCCCGTGGAGTCCATAATAACCGGATTGCACTGTATTTGTTTTCTAACCGATTTGAGAAATAAAAAAAACGTATTGAAAACAAATTCGGAAATGTAGGCACCAGAAAAGCTGTTTTGCAAATTGCTCTCTGCAGCTGGACAGACCACATTCATATTGTCATTATGCCTAATTTAGAAATATAGCAAGATTCATGAGCCAGTGGCCAAGGCACTCCAGTCGGAAAACCTGGGTGTAATTAATGGCGTTTTCGTTTCTACCAAAAAACGTTACCTTCTCATTGCCCTCTGGGCACAAACACTACCAGCCGGGCAATAAAAAGGCAACATTTTTTTTTTCAAACGAAAACATCATAAGTGTGCTGACCATATAAGACAAATCATAACAATAATAAAAGAACACAATCACTCTGCACAGCTTTTAGAATCAGCAACGAATATAACTGAGCCCTTAAATATTGAATTACGTCTCCGCAGAACTCTTAGCAGAACTTGAAAAACTTAGCGTTCTGTTGATTTTAGTGCGAAGTTATGCGAAGATGCATAATCAGACCTTTAATAACATCATTGGAAATAATATTCAGTGGCGAAAACTCGCCAGCGTTTCATTTATCGCTATTACACCCTTTGAAATTGCTTTCCACGGAAGCATGTATTATGAATGCGCCGTTGCATATAGTGTCGAGCTTTTACGGACTAAATTGCGTCCTTTGAAAGGTCGTTCAGCACACTTTGGCGGGTCAAAACTTTGCTACGATCAACAATGCAAGAAGACCGCTCGAATGGCGTTCATCGCAAATTGGTTGAGCAAATGGGAGATGAACTTACATCAAACGTTTTAAAAAGATTTTCTGAGGATACCAGAACACTTATCATTACTCAAACCTAAAAAATTATATTTATATACACACACAAAAAACAATAAAGTTTAATTAAATCATTTTCTCGCCTATATAAACTCATGGCCCCTACCTAGGTCTAGGACTGGCTACGCCCTTGTATATGTAATACCACTGCCCTGCATTTTCTATGCGGAAGTTACTAATTCGGCACGATATTTCTTTGAAAATGATCGCCGATGATATAGCCATTTTTTCGAAATTGTACCCGCTCTCGAGAAGAACTGTTCCACCAAGACGTCACGTCTTTATGATTCGACAGCGATACAGCAATTTGAAACTACTAGTGAACCCGCATGGCGTCAAAACGCCAACATTTAATTAAATTTTTTAAACAGGTGAAACCCTATTCAAAAACCTCTAAAAATATTCCTAATGATTAATCTATACAATTTCTCAGTGATGAGAGGTCTCGCATTGTGTCGGTTTTCATTTCATCAAATTTCAAATCTCCCTATAACTTCAAAAATAAAACCTGTGCACATCTATGTAGAGTCCCAGTTCTTTAATTTGACTTCTCATTTTGAAAACTCCAAACAACAGTGCAGATGTGATGACCTTAAAAAAAAAAAATAGATTACAACTCGAATTAAAAATATTATCCGCCTATAGTTTTCTTAAAACTCTTTCGTTTGACACTAAATTTCGATATTTCAGTTATATATCTTTCGTATAAGTGAAACAAATTCGACTTTTCAAAGAGATGGCAACCCCTTTAAAAGTATTTTCAAACTAAAATTTTTCGCCTGGCATTGTTATACATAGTTCAATTAACTGATGAATTAAGTTGAATTTAATTTTTTTAAGCGCATGGCAACTCTCCTAAACACAGTTTAGAAATAAATTTTTTTCAAATCCATTTCGATTGGTACCCATCTTTTGACAATCCATTTAACTTATTAAATAATTTGAGTTTAAATTTTTCAACAAACTAAAACTAAACTAACAACGAACTAAAATTTCCTTAAATATTTTTCGTCTGACATTTTTATAAATATTTCATGTAACTGATGAATTAAGTTGAAATTTATTTTCTAAACACGTGGCAATCCTCCTAAATATAGTTCTTAAATAAAGGATTTTAAACTCATTTCTATTGATAACCATCGGTTAGTAATTCGTTTAACTTATTAAATAATTTTAGTTTAGCCTTTTAAACTGGGGTAACCCGCAAACACATCAAAAATTTTCTAAATTGTCAAACTAAGTATTTTTTGAAGCTCTTTCATTTTACATCCATCGTCAATATTTCATATAAAAAAATAGTTTAATTAGACTTCTCAAAAGGTGGCAACCCTATTCAAAATATTTTCAAACTACTACCTTCTTAAAGGCTCCGTTATGCATACTTGGCATTGCTTGAGCGTTGTCACATAAGGAATCTGTTAAATGAGCTTGGCGTGTAAGCGGTTACCCAACGCACAGCATTACAAACGTAAAAGTCTGTTAGTTTTTGATTTCTACTTAAAAATGGTATAGCAGTGCATGCAATGCCACGTATGCATAACAGAGCCTTAAACCTCTTTTGTATGACACCCATAAGCGATACCCTATTCACATACCAAATTCCTTTAATTAAAATTTAATTATATTTTTTTCATATGTGGCAACCCTACTATACGTGGTTAAGTTATAAACCCTTTTCAAACCCATTTCGATTGATACTCATATTTAATAATTGAATTAAGTTTTTAATTAATTTGAGCTTAATTTCTTAACAGGTGGCAACTTTTTTCAAAAAAGTGTTACCTCACTTTTGAAAATCGAACGGGCGGTTATTAAATTATTTGAATGCAATTCTTTATCAGGTGGCAACTCTTTTCGAAAATGTAAAACCTTATTGCACATCTACAGACCAAGCGCTTTAATTTGACACCTCATTTTTGAAAATCGGGCGAACCGTACAGATCTTTTATATACATAGATTATATATATATAGATTTCGATAGGAATAATAGTAACTTGTGCTATAAATTCGGAATTGCTGCAGAGGATTCTTTGGTTGGTTAAATTTCTGATAAAACGTAATGAGAAATTCTGGAATACCTTTGAACTTGCAACCACAGCCGCGGAGTAACGGTATTTTCATCCTGCTTTCGGCTTAGATTACTAGCTGAAACGCACCCATATTTTATGTAATTCCAACCACATAAAAAACAAATTTTAAAAAGCAGTTCCAGAACTTCATAGTAAAAAGGCAATCAAATAACTAATTTATTTAAAATTAAATGTATTTATATATATTTATTTATAAATTAATTTGATTACATATTTGTTATTCGAATATGATCATGGCAAAGAACGTAGATAATAATTGTAGAATTATAATTGTAGCGAAAGCGTGCAATAGGGGCGTGCCTTCTCTTTTGTCCTAGTATATTTTTTGATTGGATGAAAAGAGTTGCCCTTCTTCTTATTATCTGCATTCTTTGATCATGGTAAAATTATAAAGGGACTTCTTTATTTCTTCTACATTCAAACAACATCCGAGTGTCGATATATTGAAAAAAAAGAAAGAGAGATCCGATAAGAGAATATACTAACAAGTAATTTTTAGCAAAAAAAAAAACCGACTAAAAAAAATATATATATATTTATGTATATATTTCAGGATCCAATGATCGGATCTAAACCAAATTAGTATGGGATCACCTCTGAGACACTACCTTTCCGTTGCAAAAATCGGTTGACGTGGTGCAAAGTTATGCGGTAACATACATAAAAAAAAAATAAAAAAAAATATTCCGACGAACTGATAACCTCCTCCTTTTTTGGAAGTCGGTTAAAAATGACAATTTTACTTTTCAAAATTCAGGATCGGTTTAACAAATTCTTAGAAGCTCTCCTACCATAAAATAAATGATAAATAAATGGGTTGGAAACTTACTTTTCTAATTTAAAGTGGCGTTTTTATTTTTTCTCTCCAACGTCAGGATTTATTTTAAATGACTTTGTAATTTCAGAGATACGATTAATTCTAAAAACTATTTAAAAAATTCAATGCATGCTTCAATGCTGAAACATCGATGGTTTTTCAAAATTTGAGAATTAGGCTATTTAGCCTTTCACTTTGCAAATTGTTCTCATGGGAATAAATTCTATTATAACGAAATGTCCTGTTAAAATATAGAGTTTAGTTTTTTCATGTTATCGAGTTTATATAAGTATTTAACATAGACATTTTCAATACTTACCAGTCCTTATGCAACAAACAACATTGAATCTGCTTAAATTCTACAGGATTTCCTCTATAATTTGATACTCATACTTCTTCTCTAAGCACATTTCACTGAATTTTTTAAATCATTTTCGAATATCTGACGTCAGAATGAAAAACTAAAAACGCTACGAGTATTTTACTATATTTGCAATTGAATTTAACATTAGCAAAAACCAGCCTTTAGTAAACCCAGTCAAATACATTTACATATTGTATATATACGTTTGTATATACGTACATATGTATGTATATGTAACTGCATATTTTTTGTAAGTACGCCACAAAGCTAATTGTATTATAAGAGGTGCTTTTATACCTGGAACTTGAAAGCTTTTCGGAAGAGTAATAGCAGCGAATACGTTTTAAACTTAAAACAGGTAAATACAAGCATACATATGTATGTATGTATGTATGTATGTACATATATAAACACAGTACACAGCTCGTGTCTAAGCCCATTTCACTTTCACTTTCGCTATTAGCAGCATTATAACTTCTCGGCAATTAAGACATAGCATCGTGGTGATAACTTCTCATCCAGAATCTTTTGAAATTGTACATTTAATTTCAAATCTGGTTGCGCATCAGCAAATTCCTGCATGTAACATAATCGGTCGTAAAGCACAATGTTCTCGCACAGTTTCTAGGGAGGAAAATTATTATTAATTTTGATCTAGTGGAAGTAAATTATTTTCTCATCAATTACTATCTATAATGCTTAATTTAAGACAGTACAAATGTTTGTTATTAACGTTATACTGTAACCAAAGGACTACATACAGAGTATGCACCACATTTTCGCGTTCTTGTACGAAAAATGTTTATTAGAAAAATTAAAATGAAAATGCGATTTCGATTTTAGTTTCATGCGATAACAAAATTAAGAACCATGACTAGCCAGCAATCAAAAGTCCTGCTTAATTATGCAGCGTTTTGTAAAATTGAATTCCATGAATTTAAGTCCAGATGGAGACAACCGCACACAAGTCTTTATAACTTTATTTCAATACTTAATAATAAGTTTTTAATAATGACTACATACATAATAAACAATTTATTCCTTGTTTATTGGGGAAGAGGTACGTTTTGTAAATAAATATCTAGTCAGGTAAAATATTTTTTGGCGGTGCATATAAACAGAATTAGCATTAAGAAGAAAATTTCGCATGATAGTAGATAAGTATTGTAATAATACAATACAATACAACTTGATAAAAAAATCACAGCTGCAGTGGTCCCAGCGCTATTCAAATATGAATTAATTTATACGATTGATTATACATATGCGGGAAAACAGTAATTACACGGTGCTACAAAAAGAAAGTCACGAAATGCCCCCACCCCAAACAAAACTTAGTGTAGGTTGTAGGTAGGGTCGAGGATAACATGAAAATAGGTTTCTTATATGTATTTAGCTGCTGTACCCTCCACTTAGATTTTATACAAAAAAACGTTATTTTCGTACTTGATGCACTTATCTATTAAACGCTTCACTATTTTTATCGGATTTTACAAACCAAACATGTTTAGAAAAGGGGATTTATAGGCTCTTAAAATTATGTTCAACAATACATTATTAGTATTATACGGTGTTTACATGAGGCGATTTTATACGCAACCTTTTGTTGAAAGCAGCAATCGCCTGGTGTGAACGGCCTTTCAACTAACCGCTTCCAATGATGTTGGGGGGCAGCCAACTTTTGATTCAACTAAACGCCTCTAAAATTGCCTCAAAATCGCCTTATGTGAACACCGTTTTACCTTTTTGGGAGTTTTCATCGGGTAAAAGTGAAAAATCCGCCACTTTTTTCTATATTTTTCCAACTTTGACCATCGTCAATATTTACTCAAAATTGATATTTACAATGGCCCATTTTTTTTTTTTTT
>NW_016165437.1:0-2462 GCF_001687245.7 Rhagoletis zephyria | reverse complement strand
TGCTAAAGAGCCACTGTACATATCAGTTTTGAGTAAATATTCATGAATTCCTTAATTGCACTGCTCAAAAAAATCGGAAAACCCGGTACATACACACATATAAATTCAGGGCCGTATTTCTACTTAAAATTTTTATGTGATTGCATTAGGCGAGATATCAGTTTATACGAAATAAATGTACTTCTAGATAAATACTAGATAGTTGGCGACTTTCACAAAAAAAAATTTTTAATTAGCGACGGCCAAAGTTGAAAAAATTAAGAGAAGAAGGGGTTTTTTTTTAATTTTGCCCGATGAAAACTTCCAAGAATCTAAGTCTAACAAATTATGGCTGTAGATCATTAAAGGTCTATAAATTCCCTTTTTAAACACTTTTAATTTTTAAAATCGGATGAAAAATGGCCAAGCTATTAATAGATAGGTGCATCAGGAACTATAAGAAACCCCTATTTTCATGTTGTCCTCGACCCTACATACAACCTGCACAGAGTTTTGTAACGGGTATATTTCGTGATTTGTTTTATCACCGTGGTGTTAAAAACTATCACAAAACCGATTTCAATTCCACCAAAAATTTCGCTAGCAATCGAAAATTTGGCGAACAAAATGGTATTTTGATAGGAGAGAAACATTCATTAAATACACATCTCACATCCAAAGGCAAATAAACACCACGAATGAGGTGGCACAGAAAAAAAATCTATTATGGCTACCCTGTCTCAATGCTGCCCTAGTAGAGAATCTCTAAGTACTTCACAAATTTAATGGCGAATAATTAGAAAACTATTCAAAAGTTTAAAAGAAAATAAGTCTCTTGGCTCTTTTCTTTCATTGTTAATTGGTGTTTGCATTGTTCAACTTTAACATGCGATTAGTTGAATCAAAAGTTGAACGAAAGTTGGCTGTCGACCAACCTCATTGAAGGTGATTTGATGAAAGGCCGTTTGCACTATTCAACTCTCGCATTCAACACAAAGTTGAACGAAAATTTGAACAATGCACCAGAAGCATGAATGTGCAAATTTATCAGTTCCGAATTATTTAGTTGATTTCATTAACCCTTGGATGTTCTATGTTATAAATGTAGAATTAACAGTCTCATTGCGAGAGTCGTGTCGAATGCAAGGAATTTTTCGAGACTCGAATCGTTATCGAAAATTTCATGTCATTGCCTAAAATTTCGGCGCGATTAGTGTATTAAAACGGAAAAACTTGGCAGCACTGCAAAGTTTTCGAAGATTTTCGTGGTTTTCTTATTTCAACACGACAGTAGACAATGCCAATGTTATCGACTCGTACAATTTAGCCTAATTTACGACTAAAAGCATAACAGACGGCAGCATTGATCCGGATCAACTCGGGAATTAACTGCTGTTGATCGTTGATCCGGATTAAGTCCGAGTTACTCCGGATCAACGCTGCCGTCTGTTTAAGCTTTTACGCAATAAGGCTGTAAGTCTAGTAAAAAACCACTATCAAATTTGATTTCCCAAAATTTTTATTTTTACACATTCATGTTTCTGGCATACGAGCGACGATACTGAAAACTCAAAATCTGAAAATCAATGCTACGCAAATCTGTTAAAAAATGTTAAAAAAAGTATTGAAAAAGTCAAAATTTTAAACAGGTTTTTCTAGATTTGCATAGCAATTAAAAGGCCCCTTATTCATTAAAAAAATTACAACTGTTGGTAGTAGCGATTTAAAGATATTAGTAAACTTACGCGCTGGCATCTCGTTACAAAAAACAAAAGTGGCTTTTGACTTCGATTACAAAATTCGAAAACTCTGCGAATTTGGCAAGACTATTTGCATACAAGTTTTTGTAGTAATATTGGAAATATATTTAAGGTTAATTTTCCAGGTTTTAAAATGAATGTATAAATGTTTTCTGCTTTTTGTCTAATCAGCGGAAGTATCTGGCGTGACGTTACTGGCGTTACGTTACTAAAATTTCCATCAAAAAAAGCTTGGTTAACATTGTTCTTGAAAGGGTTTTTAACGGGAAGACATGCATTTTATGTCGAAGGTACTTTTTATTTTGACATCAGCGTCATCAGCGGTTAAATTTTTTGCAAATCAATGTCTTATTACATTTCAACTAAACATGCCAAATATGTAACAAATCAGGGCAGAAATACGTTTTTTCAAAATATATCGACCCTGGCGCCACCTAACGAGACCATTTTTGGCAAAAATGTTTCTGCTCACATAGCCAGTATATATATATTTTATTTTACGCGGTAGAACAGAATCCAAACATTGTATTCGTACATTTAATAGTCAGCCTTTTTTCATTTTGAGTCTAAGCTGCTAATTTCTGCGGAATAAATTTTTACCAGCAGCTATTTGCCTACAAAACAGCTGATCAAAGTCACCTCCCTGAAATATACGGAAATAATTAGTCTGTTCCTTTAACTTCGGACTAAAACCTGTGGAACTGTCAAACTACAATTTTACTC
>NW_016165434.1:21549-27645 GCF_001687245.7 Rhagoletis zephyria | reverse complement strand
CAGTGGTGGCCGCCTAGCTCATTTTGGAATGCGAGAGTGTGGGAAAATATAGTGCGACCGCAAGGTGCGTCTGTCAAGTGATTTAATATGCCACAGCGGTCGAAAGCAGGACGCACACACGCACGCGACACTAAAACAAACGCGCGCTAAGCGCAGGTGCTGTGTAGAGGGTGAGCGCTTTCGAAATTCGCTAAATAAACAGGAAAACCACAAACATAAAATATGTACTTAGCGCGACGTATGGCTGCAGAGGCGCGCACTTGTTCAGTCATAAATTCATTTAAATAACAGCAGCAGGAGGCGGCGCTCAGCAGTGTGACGTCTACTTATTTATATATTTATGTAGAATTCTTGTTGGCATTTGCAGGAGTTCAAGGAGTAGTCGGTGTGCCAGCGCAAAGATCCTTATCGTTGCAGGCAAAGAGCGCAATAAAGACAGCAGTGGCTTTGTAGGCGCGCGCTCTTGGATGTGCGTTGGGGGAATTGGTCGTCGGGCGCGGAATTGTTGCTGCGCGCGCGTTGTGGCGGTGACAAACAGAGTGCAACATCTTGATTAGCATTGCAATGGCGGCGGCTAACGGCTAACAGCTGATGGCTAGCAGCTAGCGCGGGCTGCAACAAGATTTTTTCACTGCTCATTTGCCAAAAGTTGCTTTCAAAGTGAGATAGCATCTGCAAATATGTGTGTGTGTGTGGTTGTGAGTGCGCGCACCTACGCTGTTTGGGCATTGAGAAGGAATTTTTATTTAAGATATTTTTGCTAATAAATTACAAGAAGCAGCTGCATGATTAGCCGAATACATACTTAGTGTTGTAGAAAGCAGTGAGGAATTAGTAAGTGTTGTTGTTTTTTTTTTTAGGTCAGTAGGTTGCAAATTGGCTCTGCTGTTAACATTACGAAACAGGGAAACAGTTATTAATGCGAATATGAATGTCGATCAGATACATATCTATGCGAGCAATGATAATAATTAAGTTAAGTAATTCCAATGTTGAATAAATCATGTTTTGTGATAGTAGTTTATATATTTGTAACTATAGTTAAAATGATACTTTTACAAATATCGATAAAAATACCAGTATTAAATATAATGATATCGATAAAAATAAAAGTTAAGGTAAGAATATCGGGAAATATGAAAAAATAATAATGTCACGATACATGCGACATCGACAACAATAAATTTGTAGATATCGATATAGTAAATAACGATAAATAATACTTTCAAAAATATACATGTAACAGTAATAAAGGTGATCACAATAATAATGACAGTAATAACTCCTTACAAAGCTTAAAAAATATAGGATAAAAGATACTTTTGAATACATCGAAGACGATAACATTGTTAAAAATTATAAAAATTGTTATCGTGGTGACAATATCGATTTCTTAAAATAAATAATAAAATATATCGATAAAGTTTAAAAGGCGCGTGATGATAATTTTACGATAAAAATAGTAACAGTGAGGTCGGTATCGATATACGAACTAACAGTACAAATACTTATAATTTTATCGATAACGATAGCAATGCCGATGACGAAAAAATATCGATAAACAAATCTATGATAAAAATAGTTTTGAGAACGTGTAAGACATCGACGTTCATAACGATAATCGATAACTACGTAATGCTCGTTCTCGGCCTACACAAGCAGCCATCTTTAGTTTTCTATACAAACGAACTTTTCTTCGAGTTAAGTATTCCACATTTCCGCTATTTAATCCCAAGTTTCGTGAATATTTTTAAAGAAGTTACAAACGAAAAAAAAATTGTCTTCAAAGTGCATATGAAAAATATGCAGCAAAATTACATTGCTTGCCATCGGAAAATGAACCTGCTGAGTTGCACTGATTGCTGATTTCTGCCTACTTTTGCTCGCAACGGTAACAAATGAGCTTTGTGTAACGCCAGCAATTTGTAGGCAACAACAACCACAAACGCAAATTTACAACAAATTCGAACAACACGAAGGCGACGCGGCACCACATGCTGATAAGGATCACCCTTCGGCGCATTCCACATGCCAAAGCGACAACAGCGTCGGTGGTGGTGGCAGTCAGTGTAAGTGTTGCCAACTGCACACACAAGCACTTGGCAAGCAACAAAGATTGCATGCTTGCGATTTGTTTCATTTGATGTGTTGCTGAAGGTGTTGCTCTTGTTCTTGTTCTTGTTCTCGTGCTCATGCTCGCGTTCGTTGTTCGTTGTTGGCGGCGTTGGCGGTGTTGGCTCGCCGCTTGGCATATTCATATTATTCAAGCCTTTTTGGTTTTTTTTTGTAAATTTCATGAGAAAGCATTTTGTTGCCGCTTTCACTCAGGAAATTTCATGTTTTGCTTTTATGTCGGTTTATTTGTAAATTTAAAAATATTTACAATTTTCGGCCCTTGCCATTGCCAAAAACCTAAAGCAAAAAAGCGAATAAAAAAACTAACCCAGCAAAAAATGCAACCAAACCGAATGCTTATCGAAATTTCATAATCTAAATTGCAATTTTCGGTTGTGGCAAAATGTGAACATTGAAGCGCGCATTTCACCTGCTTTTACAACGTAAAAATAAACGAATTTTAAGTATTTCGTTTACAATAATTGGGCAGCAGAAGAAGAAGAAGCAGAAGAAGAAGAAAAAGATGAAGGTGAACATCAAAAGAACATCAAATCGTTGGGAGAGGGCAGGGCGCAAGTGCGGCTGGCAGTGTGGTGAAATGCATGAGATATGAATTATTAGCGCGTATACATACACATACAAACACATATCACCTTCATATACATAAATACGTAATTACGAAAGTTATGCATGCATACGTGGGGCCAATGCAGCCGAAAGAAAGTTCTTTCCCAGCGCTGGGACCTGGCGATCGAGGCAGTCGCCGCTGATTTATGCCACTTGATAAGGCAGCTAGCTAGCTGGTTTGTTGTTTTTGAAGTTGTTGTTAATTCGCCTTTCGCTTTGTGGTGGGTGGGTGCAGGCAATGGGGGCGTTTGAGTAATTTACACAAATGGGCCGGGGCAGCGGCTGCAGCGGCATAATTTAAGTTAAAGAAATGCGCTGCGACTCATTAAGAGCGCACAGATAAAGCGCATATGGATAAGAGACTTGAAAGACGCAAGCGAACACGGCTAAGATGGCTAATTTGAAATGAGCGATCAGATGGAGCTTGAAAATTTCGTTGTACACTAACTATCAATATTAATTCAAAAAAGCGAGTAGCGAATGACAGCGATTGCATCGGAGTTGAATAAATGCGAAAAATAAACGATGTCTATATAGAAATATGGACTACGGAGCAGCTTATAAACCAACATCAAAACTAAATTTCAACGGATAAAAAGCGCGAAAAAATCAAGTTCAGCTAAAATACACAAACAAAAAAAAAAACAGACACTGCTAATCATATTGGCGTTTGAAAATACACTGATTGATATTACTAGCGCACGCACATACCTACAAAAGCACATGTGTGTGTCTCCATTCCATTTTGAATATGGTTGCTCGTTTCCAGCTCCAAGTATAGCTTAATGATGATTGCTGACCCCCAAAAGGTTAACATTTTTAAAATAATTCACCCTAAAGCAGCCCGAAAGTCAAAGTCAGCTATCGAGCATACATATCACAACAACAGCAACAACTACTAAAAGTTGTAAATGAACGCATTTGCGTAAAGCCTTGCGAACGCGGCCGCCGCCACCGCCATCGCCGCCGCTTGGAAGGCGGACAGTCAGCCAGCCCGCTTGGTAGGCGGTCGCAAGTCAACGGCCAGCGACGTTCGGTAATCGGTGAATGGCAGTCTGAGCGACTAACTGCTCGAGCAGACATATAATTAGCATAAATGAGCAGCTTAGCGGTGCTAAGTTTTAGTTTTAAGCCTCGAATAAACGCCAACTATCGACGGCGAAGTTGAATTTGAGGGACTACTTGCGTACTTGCGCGCTTCCACTACAAAAAAAAAAAGTGAAACCAAAACAAAAAAGCTTAAAAAATCGGTACATAGAAATTAGATATGCGCCGAAAATGTTTGCAGATTCAGCGCTTTTGCAAATTTTCTAGGTTTTTGCGTATTTTTGTGTGTGTTTTTTTTTTATCTTCGTCCATTTATTGCTTTCGGTCTTTTGCTATTTTTCCGTCGGCTAAATGCGGCAATTAGGGGCACAAATTGCCGTCAACTGTAATCGTTGTAGCAATTAATAAAGATTTTTAATTAATGTTGCAAGGTGGTTTTGCCAAAAGTGGGTAAATATAAGGGGGATTTTTTTACACTTAATGGATTTACAAATGCATATGGACGTAAATGAAAGAGGAGATTCAAAAAAAATATAAAAATGTTTTCTCGTTCGCGAAATTTTAAATGAGTTAAATTTTGCTTTTTTTTTTGGTTGGACGTCAAGTCGGCGCAGTATCCAATAATAAGCGATAAAGAGTTGCTGAAAATCAGTAACAGAATCGTTTCAAGTGGAAAATCTCTTTGTTCAATCTATAGTCTCATCCGTACTGGCATTCGCTGTGAAGGTGTTGCTTTGTTGAAGTTCAAGAACTCAAGAATCTGTTTCATCTACGTGGAATCCAATGGGAATATTTCATGGCCAACTCATCAGCGGTGTCCAGAGGTACCGTTATGTGCACTGGTCCACGTTACAAGTCTCTGTGAAAAAGCGTTAAATAGGTTTTGCAAACTTCTTTAGCCACGGCGAGGCTGTTTGTATCTCAAATCGTTACTTTAGAATGTCCTTTGTTGTTGTTGTTGTAACTGCATACGAATTCTTCAAAGAGTTTTTAGGGGGGGTGGCTGGAGCGACAGTGTTTGGCCAGATATAAATCTGGGTCGTTCCGGTTACGTAGAACCCGACTGTCGTGGAAACGTTTAGAATGCCCGTCGTGGCGTTTGGGTGTGGCGGGTAGCGCCTAACTACTGGAGTATCATGGTCGTCAACAATCAAACGAGTATCGTTTAATTTGGGTCAAAAGAAAGCGGTTATTATTGTGCTGTAGCCCTGGCTATATCGGCTCGTCTCCTAGTCGTTGTCGTCAAGCTCAAAAAATGTCGTTAGCAGTGATGGCCTCTACAACGACGCTTTCGAAAAAAACGACCAACGAGGCCGCCGGCCTAAAATCCAAATCGGCACCAAACAATATTTTTTTTTTTGCTTTTATATTTTTAATACTTGTTGAACCTAGTATAGCTATTCATTCGAAGGTGGATATTAAAGAAAATTTCAGTATTCGAAGGGTAGTTTAGTTTAAAAGAAGATTGGGATTTATTGATCAAAGTTTTGATTTGTTAAATTAATCAACAAAAAAATTAACTATGGATGACCAAGTATTTCACATCGAAATGAGGCGATAATTTCTTATATTTGGTGTGGGGATCGCGCGCAAGAGGAAACAATCGCGTAATGACAGACAATAGAATAGATAAACTTAGGATGACAGTATCAGTCATACCGACGGACTTTGGTAGGTTTAGGTGGCGTTGTAAAGACAGAGGAGTCATCATGGCTTTGCGTTAGCTGGACGAATAAGAGATTGGACTTTTATTTTCAGTTTCTTCTTTTGCTATTTTTTGTACCTTTTTTTTATTATTGTGGCGCTGGCGAAGCGCTCAACTTGCCACTTGACCTTGCAACCTGTAACCTGCGGCTACACAACACAAGTTCCAAACGAGCTTCCTTTAAAAGCCCCAGTTCTCTGTTCGTCAGGACAGTTTTCATCAAAGGCCTCATGGCGTAGTTTCCGCTACAAATGGCTTTACAATATATCCGTAAACGGTGATATTTATTTACATTTAGTTCTGGACGTGAAATTTACTTTAAGTATAGTTATTTATTTCAAGACTTGAATGCGACCCATGAGTTTTCAGCTCAGAGTTCCATACTGAGTNTGCTACAAATGGCTTTACAATATATCCGTAAACGGTGATATTTATTTACATTTAGTTCTGGACGTGAAATTTACTTTTAGTAAAGTTATTTATTTTAAGACTTGAATGCGACCCATGAGTTTTCAGCTCAGAGTTCCATACTGAGTTGCCAGGCCAATTCAGGAATACTACACATTAAGCATGATTGTTAAGTATATATATATATATATATA
>NW_016165434.1:0-15253 GCF_001687245.7 Rhagoletis zephyria | reverse complement strand
GAAATGTCAAAGCATACTGAGCATCTTTCTCTTTGACACCATGTCTGAAATCCCACGTGATCTGTCAAATACTAATGCATGAAAATCCTAACCTCAAAAAAATCACCCGTTAATAACGAACGATCAGTTGTTAGGTGGATTGTGGCAACAACTATACTTCAGCTGCAAATACATAAATAGCTAAAGCAAACACCAACACAACGGCGCTGTCATAAACGCCATTTGCGCTAACAAATAAAACTACACATGTAGGTACAAATAGATTTGTGAGCAACGAAGCTTTTTGTATCGAAAAAAAGCTTTTTGCTCTCCACAAACCGCACGCCAATTAGTGTTGTTGTCAGGGCTGCCAACCATCATTGGTTATGAAGTGTCATATTGAGGATAAAAAAGTGCCGAAATGTGTCAAATAGAAAAATAAAAGTGCCAAAAATGGTGTCATTCTTTTTAAATCTTCCTATTTAGCATTAAAATTAGTAACACATTCCTAAATAAATAAAAGTCCAATGTCAAAACAGGATAAACCAGTTGTATACACTATAGAAATTAGAAAATTTGAGTCGAGAAAAAGAAGTACTAGCAAAGTATTTCACAAAAATGTATTGAAATATTACTATTTTTCAAAAGTTGTGCCATTAGAATTAAACGAGGCCCAAAAATGGCACGGCTGGAGCGAAGTTGGCAGCCCTGGCTGTTGTTAGTTCATGGCATTTGTGCCATAGTGTTGGTAAGCTTTCACTGTGATTGTAATTTTAATTTCGCTGTTACACACGAGCACGCCGTTGACGCTCTCTCTCGCAAAAGTGAAGAAAAATGGAAAAAGTGGAAAAAATAAAAAAAAAACGCGGCGACTAGTTTACTTTGTGTGGGGGCGTGTCAACAAAGCGCGCATACACACTGAGATACACTAAAACGCGCGCGCTCACACACACACACACACACACATGAAAAGCTTAATTCAACATTTATCTGTGCACTTTTATCGTGCTTATTGTTGTTGTTGGCCATCGGATGGTATGTGTGCGCTGCGTTGGGATCGCGTTGTTGGCGCGCTAGCCGTAACGTGGCGCGCACGCTCATTGGTTGCTTGGTTGGCTAGCGCGCGGATCAGCGCTTGAATTGGCAATGAGCGTAGGAGTAGTCGCGCGATTGTTGTTGTTGTTTATAGTCGTGGCGCTTTTGTTGTAGGCTTTACTTTAAGCTTCATGGCTACAGTTGAGCTCCTATTTTATTAGCCATATTTTGTGCTATGCTACGCGGCTCTGCGCTGCTTTGTTTTCCTCTTGTCGGCCTTCATTCCCTGTTAATGCTTGGTTTTTCTTTAATATATTTTTTTTCTTTGCTTCGCCATTGTTTGCTTTGCATTTATTGCGTCGTCTTGTTGATTTTATTTGACGCTATCAGCGCAACATCAGCAATGTAATGAAAGACCAGCAACAAGGCAGCAACAGCACAGTGAGGTGAGTTAGTATTGCCTGCAGCCATGAATATCCAAACATATTTGCACTCCTCCATGTCAGCATACGTACGTACATGAGCGTAGCCAGGTAGGGGCTGCGGGTGCTCGAGCGCCCCCCCTACCTTTCAAGTTTTCCCTACTTGTATAGGTACATAAATAGTAGTACCCTGAAATGCTGGCTTAGTAGTGTCGACCAGACGCCCCCCTTAAATTTCATTCTGGCTACGCCGTTGCTTACGTACATATGTACGTTAAAACATAAGTAGGCACATGAGAGTCGTACCTTCGCTGTTTGCTGAGGCTCTCGTCAATCCGATTGGCATTTTGAAGTGCTTCGATGGCGTCTCGTCGGCTTTGTGAGGGATCACCATTTTAATGGCCTATCAAGTGGGCGAACAAGCGTTGGGGATCAGTTGCGCGCTTGAGTTTCTGCTGCTTCCTGTAAGACTACTGATAAATACATATATTTAAGCTTATTTTTAGTTGTGTATCTAACTACGTACATATGTTTGTATGCATGTATATGCCGATGGTTGTTTACAGATATAGAATGGTTAAATGCGAAAATTCATACCAATATAAATTACAACGCGAGACAGCCAATTTTACGCACAAAGAATCAATATACTTGCGAAACTAGGGTCCTAAAACAGTAAAACTACGTTTTTTGTTTGTCCCTCTAATGTCAGGATTTTTCTTAAAAGCACTTTGAAATTTGAAGAATATGATTACTTTAAAAATTTATTTAAAAAATTTTATACAAATATGAGGAACAATTTAAAGTTTTTATATGTATTTTATTTTTGTGCTCATTTTTTTATTGTTGTATATTTTTTAAGCGAGTTAAGGTATTTAGGCAGTTTAAAAATTTGAAATTATAAAATCTCTTCTGCACGCTAGGCATACGAAAGATATCAATCCCTCTAAGTTTATCGTAAAATGGTTCCATGGATACGCTGCGTGAACGTGTAACCTTCTTAATATTTCCAGCTCAAATTCAATAACCTGGCTTTCATGGAATACCACTCCTAAGTACTGTAGCTAAATGCCCCCCGGGGTATGCATCATGCGATTTTCCATTTACTGAAATGTTTACTGCCAGTACAGTACTGATAAAATAAGTCTTCGCCACAACTTTAAAATACTTCCAGAGATTTTCTATCCTTCCAGAGATATGTATCTACATATTATGAAAGTATTAGAATGTATGGGAGGCTACATGCCTCATTTTTCCATGAGAAATGTATAAATTTTATAAACATTACTCTAAAAAAAAAGTCAATTTCTAATTTTCTTCAATGAGTAATAAATTGATTTTATATATCCCAATACCAAGTCCCAGTAATCTATCATAAACACCTATAGAGATATGCAGTATAATATAGTAAATTTTTATGGGAAGTACCACGCCCTTTTTTTCTCCACGAGTATGGGATTGATTTCTCCATACCAAGTTTGTGTACTCTAGCCCAAATATGTATTTGAAGAGGTATGCAATATGAAAGTTTCAGTTAGTATGGGATATGCCACGCCCCTTTTCCGAAAACACCCATTTTCCTCCATGAGTGTGAATTTGATTTCACACAAATATCTCAATACCAAGTTCCAGTATTCTCCCACAAATACTTCTAGATATATGTATGTATTATGAAAATTCCAATTTGTATGGGAGGGGCCACGGGCTCTTGATTTATCGAAATTATTTTCAGTCTAACATCATCCTTGGGAAATCCGTAGTAAGTGCGCCAAATTTGGTTCTGATCGGGACAGCTGTTGAGGAAGTAGTCTATTTTTCATTTCAGGTCATTAATCATCTGTGTGCAAATTTTCATTTTCTAACAGATGGCAACCTTCTTCAAAAATATGTTCGAAATTAAGCTCTCCTAAACTTGTTTTCGTTTGACAATTATATTGTGTTATTTGATTGAACTTATTAATTTGATTTAACTTTTTTTAACAGGTGGTGGCTCTCAAAAAAGTAGCCTTCAGTTACAGTTGTACTAAAAAAGATAATTGGGATCTTATTGTGCCAATGCTATTTTTTTATAATAAATGAAATGAAATATATCAGCTTTGAAATTGCTATGTGGGACTTCGCTGCTAGTAAGATGGTCTGACTGAAGTGTTTACGGGGCGTGCCTCGTCTAAGGCACTATCTGCCAGAAAATCTCATTTTATGAGTCTAGATGTAAAAAAATGGTTCGGAAGGCCCATTGGTATCGGTTTTTGAAGTTTAGTGCAAAAGTTTAGAATTCAAAATCTCGCGGCGAGTACTTCAACCAAAACATTGGGTGCATCATTTTACTCCTGTTATGCCAAGACCCCATTTCTTACTAAGGAGTCAGCAACAAGTAAATATAGCTTTCATTGCCTTGCTAATTACATAATCCAGTCTTTGCTCTTCAAGATATTTTTAATCGCACAGTTTCCTATGATACGCAGAGCTTGATACACGCGGGTTGAGGTAATTTCGTCATACAGCTTTGTTATGAAGATTACCCAATCGTCCGCATAACCCTGCTATTCAAAGCCTTGGCAATTCAGGGTGAAGATGAGTTCGCCTTTAGCCGCGGTCCACTATAGTTACGGTGACCATATTTATTGCAGCCGAATACGGGATAAAAAATAAGTTTGCCAATTTTTTCCACAAAAGCTAGAGTATTTTAAAACCTCCTTAAATGATCCTGGATTTATTAGCCCTGAAACGGCCTCTTTATTCAGCATATATTTTTCGATATTTTGTGCATTTGTGTGATATTTGTAGAATATTTTTCCATAACTTTGTACTTTGTGCTCGGGATTTTTATCCCAAAAATTGCTACAACATTCCTAGACAACTCCGATATGCAAAATTGCAAGGTCCTTTTGGACGATTGTGGACCGCGGGCCGTCAAGGGAGCCACTGCAGCTGGCTAAGCGCCAGCTCTCGATTCTTACAGGTGTACTGATCGGGCATTGTGCTATAGGAACCCACGCGGTGCGACTCAAGATCGTCACGGTGCCTTACTGCCGCAGATGTCTAGAAGACGAGGTGCAATAATCTCCGCAGTTCCTCCACAGCTGCCCTGCTTTCGCTACACTAAGGTTTAAGCACCCCGGTGCGCATTTCATAAACACTACCAAGGGGCTCTCCGGAGTGGACATCAGCTGTCGGCGGAACATTGTTGTGAGCACCCAGCGCTTCTCTTATTTTTAACACAGTTACCGTTCTAAGAAAATTGTGTAATGTAGTATCACAATGGACAATTAAATGATGTCTAAGTGAGTCCCCTTCGTGGGTATGCGACTATAACCTAACCTAACAAGGCAGGGAAACATGATGCAGCAGCATCCGGAACAGATTTGCAAAGCGTACCTTTGAAGGGTTCCACTTCCCATCCATCTTTGGGAACTTCTTTACTTTTACAAGATTATAATGGTAGGCTTCTTATTTGGAGTTTCTAATTGTTTAAGATACATCCCTCATACAATTAACAAAAATTTCTTTGGCGCAGTTTCGCCTAAAGAAAACCTTCTCTCTTCACAAAATCTGAAAATTGCCTCCACACCGCAGCACATTGGACAGGTACCCGAGGTACATTTTGTTGTTGGTCTTGGAACCCATATACGTAAATAAAGTTTGAAATTTTAGAGTAAAATGTAAACAAAAATGACAATTTAAAGACGAAATTCTCGTCAAAATAAAATTATCTGCTACCGGTTCAATATGCTTTGCTCCACACAGAATATTCAACATGAAATGCGTTTAAAAAAACCCTTTGAAAAGCTAAATACTAGTGAAATTTCTTTTAGAAATTTGAACAATAATCATTACCATCTAATTACCCAGTTTTGCTATGCAAAATTATAAGTTCAGAAACCATCTGCATATGTGCTCCCCTATTCGAATCACAAGTGTCCAGATTTGAAAATAAAAACTGGTTCATCGACATGCCATTTTAATGAGCTTTTAAGGCGCCAAAATACCGAATACTCGACAAATACGGGACATTAAAAAAGAAATACAGAACATTTGGCGTACCGCATGAAATATGTAAATTACCTGGACAATTGGCGAAAAAAGGAGGACTGTCCCGTATAATACAGGGCGGATGGTCACCGTAACTATAGGGGACCGTGTACACTACTTTGAGGTCAGTAGCTCTTTTCGCGCATCTACAATGATTCTAAATGGATCCCGCATACGAAAAAGTTGATTCTTTTATAAATTTCGCAGATAGGTAGGACCGCAGTGTAATCCAAAATTATGTGATTTTGTTTTCTCCCGTTTCTTTTATATTTAATAGTGATTTTCAGCAACAACATTTTTACGATCATACTAAATTTTATGGAAAATTCTGCTACTAAATCGATTGCAATTGAATTTTTTATTTTTTTTTGGATAGAAAACGAGAATGTACGGGAATAAAATATATTTGCAAGCGGTTGAAAAAAATTTTAAGCAATAATTTATAAAACGTTTTCGAAAGTAGGACACAACGTAAATGCTGTTGAATGGAGCCTGATTAAATCAACACAAAATTCATTGACCAATGAATACAAACAATAAATAAATCAATTCATTTATGTCGCGGCAAAGAGTGACAAAAGATTGCAATCACAGTAAAACAAATGCAAAAAATACATAAAACTTATGTATTGCAAGTGTGGTAATATTATGACTTTAAAAGGCAAAATAAGATGCCAAAAAATATCGATTTTTTTTTGCCTAACTTTGCCGATATGCAAATTTGGGGCGCAACAGTAGCTGACGACGTTATGGTGATGGCGTAGGGTTAGCGCCGCAGACGAGGCAGGTGTGCTTGCGGCGGCGCTTTGACATTTAATACAACGCAGCAGAAACTGCGACAAAATAGCGCCATTCATCATTTTTAGCAAAAAAAAATGACGAAAATATTTGAATAACACAAATAAAAAATAAAATGGCATAAGAAGCCATTGCTTAGTAAGCATGAAGAGCTTGTTTAACAGCACAACGACAACAAAAAAAAAAAACAATGATAGAATGACAAAACCAACAAGTGCTGTGAAGGCAAGAGCAACGCTTGAATGTTACGAAACATTCCCAAAAGTTGCATTCATTCAAAATGCCGCTGCCGCTGACATTCGCATTGCAGCGCTATGAGTCAACAAATGAAGGCGTAGAAAAAAAAGAGTTGCGCATCAAAATGTTCGTTTTTTTTTTGCAAACAGTAAAATAACGCGCATCGTCGAATCGTGCATCACTCGTTGGCTACCACAAAATTTTCGCAATTAAAAATAAATAAATAAAACGCGCAAAAAGGTAATGCAATACAACAACTCATTGTCGCTTTTGTCGCTTCGCCGAATGCAACGCTGCGTGGTTGTTTTGTTTTGTTTTAATAATAACAACTTTTAGTTTTGCACTTTTGCTGACAAGGGCTACCTACAACAACACACAAAGTGGTAACAAGCATACCAGCTACATGAAATAATAGAAACAACAATAACAACAACAACAACAAAATGCTGTTAACAATGCCAACAAATGTAAAATGGAGTGCAAAAAATTTCAAATTAATAAACACCTCGCACAAAACGATCAACAATGCAGCGCTGTGCAACAACAACAAAATTTTATAATGTAGTTATAGAAGAGATGGCGATCTTGCTAACAACAACAACAACAATAAGTGCAGATTGTTTTTAAAAGCGCTTTGGTGCCAATAGCAAGTGAAGAAATGCACACCTAGGCGGTAATTAAAAATGACAATACAAACAGGTAAACAACAACAACGCCAATAACAATGCGTCAACACATGGAGAGAACTAAAGTAGAGGACGTAGTCGAGTTATTTTAAGTAAAAAGTTATGCCATTCATGTTTATGTAGAAATTATTCAACCAGTTGTGGAAAGATTTTAGTTCTCCTCCGATTTGTGGCGTGCGCCTTGAAGTTGGCACACAAAGGTGAGGGACCTACAGTTTTACGCCGACAGTTAGAATATACTGTGCTATCTCCTTTAGTTTCCGAGATATTGATTAAAAAGTGGCGTTAATTTAGTAGAAATTTTGATCACATTTTGTCGTATTTTATACAAAGTGGCTGCCAAATTGTGGACAAATGGCGCTTAAGACAAAATTTTACTAAAGAAAATCCTTCATAAACTCAAAACTAATTAACAATAAACATTAAAAATTAAATAATTTAAGAGTTTTGTGAACTAGTAACATTTTCAGAGACTTTGGAGAAAATCTGTATTCACGTTTTTGAAAAATTGTATTCCAAACTTCAATCGCGATTTCCCACCTACCGAAATTAACATACGACAATCTTTTACCCGGGCGACGATATATCTTCGTAGATTCAAAAAAGTTTAAAGGGTAATTGAATTGCTTTCGAGCAAAATCTACAATTAAAATTTTTTGGCCGATTTTGAAATCGGAGCTAGTTTTTAGTAAACATTTATAACGCAAAATTTTGTTCGTACATATGTATATTTCGACAACAATCTTCACAGCGATGTTGTTCACGGTATACGAATGAGCTAAAACGCCATTAATGACAGCTTGACCACTGCCCTGAACGATCTTTCATAATTTCCCTTGTACGGCCATGGATTTCTTGTAATTTTTGCTGAAATATGCGCACTGGCAATAGCGCTGCTACTTTTCTGTCTCCCATTGCCACACTGTGTGCCACTCGACAAGGTGCAATGTGCAATGCAGTTGTTGGCGATAAGAATGCGCCCACGAACAACGACAACGACAACAACAGCAGCAGCCACTCGACCATCGGCGACAAGGAAAGGGACACTTTGCCAGCAAAATGAACCGCAGCAAATCAGTAGGTAGTAAATATGTGTGCTTAGCCGATTACATATATGCAGAAAGCAAACACACAGCTACATATGTACATATGTATGTACATTTATTGTTTATTTGTGTTTGTGTGTGTGTATTGGCCTTCAGTTGATTTCGACGTTGGGCGACTTGCTGCTGCTATTTCATCCAAAGTGTCGTCGGCAAACAATTCGAGTTCGGGACGGTCGGCACTGCAGCGAATTAAAATGTCAACAATATGCTTGTGTTGTTGGCAAATATCATTGGCATTCTAGCAGTATTTGTGTGTTTGACCATTCTTCTAAATGTAGCTGCGCGTCGAACCTGATCGCCCACACGGCTTGCCACCAGCCAACGAAGCGGCGAACTAAAAACCCAGAACAGCCAATGCAAGATCTGCTGCTGCTACCCACCTTTTGTGGTTGTCATAAGTGTTGTTGTTTGCTGTTGCTCATTATTCGCACTCGTTGCTGCTTGTTTAACTTATTAGCTCCTTCTTAATTTTATTTTTTATTTATTTGCGTTACAGTTTATAAGATGTGCGAATATCTGTTGTTGTCGCTTTCAGGCCGCTTCGCTCATCCTTTGGCAAATGTGGAGTCAATTGTAATGACTGCTGTTGTGGTTGTTGTCGCTGACACTGCTTGTGCAAGTATATATACTATGTAGCGGCAAGAAAAATTGTTGACATTCCGCCGCTACGCCGCTTTCGATCGAAAATTTTTGGGCGGACAGTTCAAGGGCGCTGGGTGGGGGGCCGTTCAGTACATAAATAAAACTTCGCTTTTATTTTTCGTGGATGTTATTTGACTTATTTTTATAGATATCTTTGGCGCTGAAAATATGGTTGAAATCTTTTGAATTTATAGATGTACAGAGGTATGTGAATAAATGTATGTATGTGCAAGATTATTGATCTTTGTCGTCCAAGTTTACAATTTGCTTTATTTATTTGTTAATATCGTTTGCGCGTAATATCGTCTTTAATACATGTGAATAAACATTTGCGATTCTCGAAATACGCATTGGCAAGTTCAATAACTTAAGCTGCAGCATTTAATGATTGAGTGGTATTTTGAATGCTTCACAAGCAAATAAATCATAATGTATGGTGTGAAATGACAAATGGGTGGTTGGATATATCAGCGACATTTTTAATTTCACACATAGTAACTTTTAATGCAACCCTGTACCTCGCAACTACTACTTTTAGGTAGATTACGGTCAAAGTTGAAACAAGCTGCGTAATTTATGCTGGTATTCAGTAATTCAATCACATCTCAAGTTACTAAATTTGAGACTAGCAATTGGGTATTCAATAAGAGTGTCACCAAAAATGTGCGGTGAAAATAAATAGGGACAGTCAACTGATAGCGCGTGTGTATACCATTTTGCTTGCGATGCTGCAAGGGCCTAGGTTTTGCTTTCTTTTCTGAGGCAAAGGTGGGATGTAATAAATTATATTCAGCTGAAATGGAGCTTCAAATCTTAATAAACAAATTACTAATTGAAGATTACTGAAAAAAAATTTTAAAACCTTCCGAACATTGCCATCGAAAGAGAGTACGACTCTACTATAAAAGAAACAGAAAAGCGTACATACACCCAAAAAAAAAACTTCTCTTAATTGAAGAAAAACTGCAATCAAAATGAAGAAAAATGGGAACCAAACAGCACTAAAGAAGTTTTATCCTCTTTTCATGCCCAACATTTCTTCAAAGTGATAGATTACATCCACGGTTCCATATTTTCGTGTACGTTTTTACACATTCCAAAGAAAAATTACTCATTCGGGAGAATTTTTTCCTCATTCGGAAGAGTTTTCGACCTTAAAGTAAGGAACGTTTTTCTTTGATCCAGAGATGGATTTTTGGTTCAGTGTATACTACTCAAATTAAATGTCTTCAGTTTGGCACCATTGCTTAGGGTTATTCACATTGCTGCTCTTGTATTAGTATCCTCTATATTAAAATTTACTTGCCTTTCTGATTTAAGCAAAAAACCAACTCGCAACTGTGTCCGACCACTTTGATAATAATGTCACACCCTTTCTTGAAATTTCGCGTAATTATGACTTTTCAAAAAAACACCAGCTGCCAACTGGGCGAAATTCGTTCGAAATACTTAGCAATTTGCAGCACAAAAGTATAAAAGCCAAACGAAAATTAAGCAGATTTAAGCGTAAACGCTTTATGACACATTACACATTATCCACTTAACTCGGCAAGTAAGTACTACTCATACTTTATATATGTATGTGTGCAAGTGTACGTGTGTGGCCTGGCAAAGTAGACAGACGCCAGTAGTCAACTCCAACTGGATTGTCGGTTAATAAAGTAGCTGAATGGAGGGAAAACCCAAAAAAAAAAATGTACTCACAACAAAGAGAAAATGCAGCCACAAAAAGCAATGCTGAGTTGTGGATATAAAACAACAAAAAAAAACGAAGAAAACAGAAAAAAAATGAAAAAGGGGAGCAAATAGCAGAAGCACACAAGCAGCCGAGAACAGAAAACTTAAAAAAAAAGCGCGCCCGCTGCTGTTTCGGCCATTTTTTGCGCTGCAAGGTCCTTGCAAGTTTGCAGCATAATTATGAAAAATTATGTATGTATTCGCAAGAAAAAATGTAGAGTAAAAAATTGTAGGCACTGAAATTATAAAAAACCCAAAGGAGTCCAGTAATTTATTGTAAACAGCTACAACAACAACGCGCCAAGCAACTGACTCCACTGAAAGAGAAACGGAAATGCTGCTGAGCTTCCTTTATGGTCGTAAAAGAAACAAAAAAATAAAAATGAAAATAAAAAAGTTTGCTCGAAGGCGTAGTAGATACTTAGTGGCATTGCACACAGCAAACAATAACAAAATCAAAAAAAAAAAAACAATGGCAATGCGCAAATGAATGAAAGAGAAAATACTTTATTACAATTACTGCGCTTTTTATTCTAGTCCAATGTTATTTTATTTGTTTTTTTTAGTTTTATTTCTGCTTTACTGCTTGTGTGTTGCCAGCATTGTTCCATTTTTATTTTCACACAGTCACACGAAGTGCGAAAATTTATTATTACACAAAAGTTGTTCTTTTGCGCCTTGGTGCACATTTCAGTATTATTTTTTTGTTGGGTTCAATATACATACATACCTACATATACATACGTACATATGTATGTGTGTATGAAGACATTTATGTTTTAGCTAAAAGCGGGCGGTTGCAACAAGGCAAAAGTTTTTGGCATGATTGTCAGCACGTTGTTTTTTAATTACCCTAATTATGATTATTAATTGCACCGTTGTTTGCTTGGCGGCGGCGGCAAAAGTCAAGTCGTCACAATAGTTTGGCAATTATTAAAAAAGTAAAATACAAAAAAAAAATATATACATAAATATGTAAATGGAAAAAATGCAAGTGACTAAAAAATAATTTGAGCTGCGGCAGTTAATATTTGACTTTTGAAGTACGGCGTCGCCGTTTAGGCGCTGTGAAAAGTTGATTGTTCCTTTTTACTGAAAAGCGATGAAAACATTTCCATTTGGTGAATATTTGTTGTAGTGCCAAAATATTTGTAGCCACTGAAATAAGTGATGAAGAAGGTGGCTCTCAATAATACAAGCTAGCAATCAAAATTGTGGGCTAATTAGTTTTAAAGTGACAACTCTGCACAAAATATATCAGTGTAACAATTTTCATTTTTTTTATAAATTTTTTTGAGCTGCTATTCAACACTCTCATACCCATTTTCACCAATCAAATTTCAAAATTATCCAGAGTGTTAAAATTTAAAATTGATTAGTGCAAGCGGGTATCAGATACCTTAAAAAAATAATAATATTTTGGCGTTTAGACTTTTGCAAAGTGTTTGGCCGAGGTTCTCCTCCAATAAGTAGGGCGCGCCTTGATGTTCTAACACAAATGGAGGGGCCTACATTTTTACACCGCCACCGAATAGCAAATGGATTTTGTGAGAAGTTTTTTCTTGACATAAAATTAATTTTATTTTTCTTATTATTTAGACTTTTTGAATTTAATTTAACTTTTAATTTAATAACATTTTTTTTTTAATTTTTAAAGGATAGCAACCCTGTCAAAAACTTCGTACATAAAATATTGATTTGCCTCCTTTCGGTGGATATTAAAACTTTAGTGATAATATTATCTGTTCCATAAATTTGAGTTAGTAAAATGGCGGCACCGATGTAGTAATATTTACTTTTTTTTGTTAACAACTATTTGTTTGACTATTTGGCATAGGTGGCAACCTTGTTCCAAATATTTCTGTTCCAAGCCATTTTCTTTCCTTCTTTATTTGGATAGTCTATTTATATACTTATTTGTAAATTAAAATTTTTCACGGAGGTGCATATCTCTTAGCAAAATACATACATACATTACATACCTATGTATGTATGTATAGTATATATATGTATGCAATATTATTGCCCAAAAAGTACGATATCTGCTTGCAGCAAGCGTCGTATTTCCAAATAATTTGTCCACCTTCAATATCCAAGCGAGGTGCTTTTCATGCCTTTGTAATCATCTCTTTCTCGCCTACTGTAGCCAATCTGCGCAACAAAGCCGAAAAGCGCAATTTTACCTGTAATTTTCCATCAGCAGAAAGTTTAATTTAAAAAGTTTAAAATTTACAGCAAATCAGTAAATATTTGCTAACATCAATTTGCTGCACCAGAATCGAAAGCGCATGTACGCTTTCTACCGTCCTCCCATTCCACTTTTCTAAACAAAAAAAAAAAACAATACATCGCATAATAAATTTGTGCGAAATTAAAATGCAAAATTTCATTTCAGACAAATTATTGCCGTTTTGGTCACACAATTGTTCCACCGACGAAAAATACATTTCGCTCCTCTTTTTTGGGTTTAAACGCTTCATTTGCTTGCCACACAGCATAGTTGGTTATTCTAACGGCTGGACAGCTTTGTGGTGTGGAGTGGAAGGCTAAAATATTTGGCTATGCAACAAAAGTTTGTCGCAGATCGTAAATTTGCACTGTTGTGGCTGTGGCGGCGGCGTCTGTGGTGGAGGCTGTGACTGTGGTTAGAAATCTGTGCTGTTATTTCCTGCAGATCGAATTCGGAGGTGTGAAGCATTGCTAAAAGATGGACACTGGGCCAAAATTGCATGAGATCGATTGAGAATTTAATTATAGAGCAAATTAAGTTGCATGAATTAATTCACTTCGATACTTGCTACTTGTACTCCGCAGCTTCACAACTCTAACAAACAGCTCATTATGTACTTTTTAACCGTTTAACCGCAGCAACCATTCAACTGACACCTGCGCGCCATATTATCCCGTCTAGTTTGCTATGTCCTCGCCATGCTTTCCGGCTAACCGCATTCGCATCACAAACTACCTCAATGCTATTCTTGTTAATCCCGCTGATTGCCCAGCAAAACACAATTCGAACTCAACCTGCTAAAGGTGCAATAGACACCACAGCGGTGGAGGCAAGGTGTTGCACGAGCTGACACAAGAACCAGCATTGCCATTCTGGTGGCAATCGGCCGCATATGCCGCCCACTAGCGCACTTCGTCGAGTCCATTAAACCTCATCAACACGGCTGAACACAATCAACAAATGAGATTGCGGATGTGGCTGTGAAGTGACAGTTTGAACTGCTAACAATTTGCCATATCAACACATGCAACTCACCAACCACCCAACCACCCACCCACAAACACACACACCCACACTTTCCACTCTACTGCGCTGTCGGTAAATAATTTTTTGACTTTTGTAAATGCCTCGACCTCTTTTGCGTGTGTTCCGTGTAGACTCAAGCACGTGTGCGACGTCATGTTTGAGTTTTATTGTTGTTGTTATTGCTAGCATGCCACTAGCTGTTACACTGCCGCTATTGTATATCTGGGGTTGTTGTTGCTCTTGCTGCCTTCAACGCCTTTGTTAAGCTGAAAAGGACTTTTTCATTCTCTCCATATTTACCTTCTTTTTCTCAGCCAGCGTTTAGTCCTTTGGCCATCTTCTGTCCATTCGTCCGCACCTGCGCGCTGCCAAGTAGTCCAGCCAATATTTACAGTTAGCAACCTTTGCAGCCGGTGCAGTGTTTGTGTTTTGCAAGCAGCGCATATGGCATGCGGCGGCCACCACAGATTGAAAGAATCGCACGGAAGAAAAAAGTGAAAGCCGTGAAAAAGGGTAAGAAGTTGGCGCAAGGACCAGCCGACTGTTTAGCTGGCACATTCACACGCTCTTTGCACTCGTAGACACACACACGAGCACTTGCCCAGAGAGTCTATTGCGGGCGTTGTTGCCACAAATGCTATTTGCCTCGCCTGAAGTCTGAAGTTTGTAAGGACTCATGGCGCGAGGACGTGAGTACACAAATATCCATATTTCACAAGGATAAGCGCATTGCAGCAAATGTCGTCATAGTTTACACTAACACCTGCATAGCTACATAAACAAACAGATGTCTTGCAGTGAATAGAGGCAGCTCACTCCTACTACTGAGGCACCTTGCGCACTTGCAAACTTCTTGTTGTTTTGTTTGCTTTCGCTAGGGCGCCAGTCACCTTGAATTCGAGGTGTTTACAGTTTTGCCATCTATCTCCCGCCAGCTGAGAGTGTGTTGATTGCTTGAATGAGCACCGACCAGTTGTACGCTTTTTTACTCCTTGCTGTAGTTGTATCAGCTCGTATCATCTACAAGCGCCGATAAATTGTCGCATCAAGCTCCAATGCCTTGGCTGTTAGTCTTCATAAAAATAAAAATTCCCAGCTTCGCAAGTCCATTGATTTCATCACACTTTGCCGGATGCGCCGGCATTGGCACTACGCCCAAACTATTGTCACGGAGCAGCAACTGCCAAGCCAAGCAGCAACACCACAGTCCCAGCGCCACCCAGCGCTCACCCGATTCGGCAGTGACTTCCTTCTATGGCCGGACACTATGCTTTCCGTCGTGTCACCGCTTTTTTGTGCCACCTCTATTCGATGTGGTGGCGC
>NW_016165433.1:0-27649 GCF_001687245.7 Rhagoletis zephyria | reverse complement strand
CTATAACCAAATCTTGGTTATTATAACTAAACCTTTTTCTGGGTGTAAAGTCTGCAGAAACTAACTAGAATCAACAAATGAACTTACTATACTTATACTTATATATATGTATATATATATATATATACATATATAAATGGTGGCAAAATGGTTGTGCGGCCAGTGATAGTTTAATTTACATATATGTATACACTGAAAAAATAGTTCAAGACAAAATTTTGTTATATGTATGTAGCTATGTACACACGTTACCTGGTTATAGTTACCAAATATTGCGTTGAGATAAATATGTATGTATGTACATATGTGTATTAAGCTGACTCTTTTTTTTCAGTGTACCAATTTATGCCGCCGCATAGTGATTATGAAAGCAATTATGGTTGAGATATCAGAATTATAGAATTGAACAAACATATCGCAAGCTTAGAGTGACAAGTGGCTAATTTTGAAGATTTCTTCAGGAGAGAATAAAACTTCTTAAAGCTATAAATTTGTAATTTTTATTTTATCAACGATATATATTCCGTCAAAATAAAAGTTAAAAATTGACATTTATTTTTACAGTCAAAGAAAACAGTTAAAATGTGAACTTTGTTTTTTTGATCAAAAAAAAAAAATTTAAATTTTATAGCTATTTTATTTTATTGTAACCGTTTAAGTTGAAAATGTTTTATTTGCTACGAATAAACCACATATTTGTCTATTCTTTTATTAATGATAGCGATGGGTTTTCTTTCTGGAAAACTATTATGACTAAGTGTAAAAGCATAACAAATATACAATTTTCACTTTGAGATTTTTTTCAATTAAAACAGGTTTTATTGTTATGTAAATGTAAACTGCTGTTTTTGATGAAAAAATTTGACTAAAATTTTAACTGTTATTTTTGACCGAAACAGTTTGACAGTTTTTTAGTTTTTCACAGGGACCGGAAACAAAAGGTATGAATGATCGAAATGTTGTTCTCGTAGTTTTGTTCCCAAGAACACTTAAACACCAAAACCGAAATGAGAATGAAACTGTCGAGAACGTTCTCAATGGGAAATATATAAGAACAAAATCCTGTGGAACGTTTGCAAAGAGCACAAAGTACGAACAATACTTTCGGGAACACTTATAAGAGAACAAAATGGGAACAAAAGTCTAACAAACTTTCCCTCGAAAAACAATTTGGGAACTAAACCAATACCATATAAATCAGACTTTCAAACCTTATACAGAGCTAAGAAAAGTTTCACAAAGTTTCATTAAAATGTTGAGCTTTTTAATCTTATTTTTAGAATTTTTAAAGATGAACCATATTTTTGTGAAAAAATAACAAACCAAGTTTAACTTTAAAAACCTTGTAACTCAAAATAATTCTAAGAAATCAGATTGAAAAGCTCATAATTTTAATACAAATTTGTTAAATTTTTCTAAACTCTGTATACAACTTTAAAGTTTGATTTATATGGTTTTGGTTAAAGATGAACCATATATTTATGAACAAAAAAAATAAATACATAATTTTAACTTTAAAAACCTGCAACTCAAAAAAGCTCTAAAAAATCAGATTTAAGAGCTCGAAATTTTAATAAAAATGTGTTAAATTTTTCCAAGCTCTGCATAAAGTTACATTTTTATATTCCTAGTTAACGCATGAACCATATTTTTATAAAAAAATTACAAAAAAAAAATTAACTTTAAAAACCTGGCAAATATTACACATTCATTTCTGCTCACCACTGTATATACATATTTAATATATTTTTTATATAAAAAAAAGTTAATCGGATCTTCAGGAATTTGCCTCGCAAACACAAAAACGCCAGTACAGAGTTTCAACGCTGTAATGTTCCTTCCAATTAAAATTTCAATGGCGCATACAGTTAAAATTGTATATCTACCAACCGAAAAGGCTAACCATACCTTTCGAGACGCATATATGTACACATACATAGAAATCCAGCGGCGCAGTGGTCGCACCATGTAAGCAGAGAGTTGAAGGTAATGCTGTGAAAACGAATGGTTTGCTACACGAAGTCAAACTAAAGTCAAAAGCAAATGACGGTAACCGTCAAGGAATGCAAGACACCACACCTTGCAACAGTCACTGCACTACCGTTAGCTAAATGTATAATGCTGCCGAGTCTCGTTGCCTCTATTTTACCACGCTTAATTTTTATTTTTATTTGGAGTGTATATTTAGCGGCATGTATTTCACCGTAGTCAGACAATTACTGGTCTGTGGCGCGGCTGCATTTTAACACAACACAACACAACGCAAATATGTATGTAATACTGTTGGCAATTTGGTTCGCTGCCTCTTTTTTTTACCCCTCTGCGCAAGCAATTGCATTTTATTGGCGATTTGCTAAAAATAAACTGCACACAACAACCAAAAGTAATCAGCAGTGAACAGCTAACGGTTAATAGACGGAATTGGCAAGCGCTCGAGCTTGAAAAAGTGAAAAGTCGGGGCAAGTATTGATTTGCTGCGGTTGTGCAGTAGGGTGGAGCGAAAAAATAAAATATTCGATTTCGAAATTTTAATAGCGATGAGAAGTTGCGTAACATGATCACATTGAACCGTTATAAATCGTTATCCGATCGGATAAGTGTTGTGGTTGCCCCAAGAGCTTTAAAATATCGAAAATTCAAAAGATTTTTCTTTTTCTTGTATACATTTTTTAAATTTTAATACAATAGGTGCAAGTTTCAAGGTGTTAAGAAAAATCGCGTTGATTTTTCGCATTATTCTCTTTCTTTTTTTTGCTGACAGTGCCACGCAGTTTTTTCCATACAAACTATGTTCGAAAAAATTTTAATATAAAATATTCTGTCAGCAAAAAAAATGCCTAAAATCTAACGGATTTGTTAAAAACTTGAAACTTGCACTTTACCACGCTAAATTTGATGGGCTACAAAACTGCATGCACCTTTAAAAAAGATTAAAAGAACCATAATTTGAGAGATTTTTCGAAAATTCAAATCTCTGGGGGCGGCCGTGAATATTATCCGCTCGGAAAACTATTTAACACGACCCAATGTCAACATGTTATGCAAATTTTTCGCACTATACATTATAATTTCGAAATTGAAAAATTTGGTTTTTTTTTTCGATCCACCTCTAATGTGTAGAGGTCGTTTTTGTTTAATCGGAGCTTGAAATGAAAGCATTTTTTTCCCTTTAAGTAAACCTTCTCAAAGTTAAATCTTTCTGATTCCGGAACCACTAACTCATTACCCGTACTTCCAGATCAACTAACTTTCATTGCTCACCTTTGATGTTGGTTCGTCCTGTGGCAACAAAAAAGGCAGATAGATAAAATAATGAAGAATAAGAAATATACCTTTTAGGCGCAAAGTTTGAAAAAAAAATTTAAGGTGGTAAAATCATAGCAAAGGTAAAGCAAAGCAAGTCAAGTGCATTTAAGTTTCAAAAAGATAAGCGAAAATCTTTAAAAACGTACTTGTAGCCGTGCAACTTTACGGACAGACAGCGATAGACAGGTAAAAAAAAAATATTGCACAACCAGCGAAAGCCACAAAGGTAACCTGAATTTCATATTTAGAGCAACAAGCTGCAGGCTTTAAGTGTATTTTTTTATTTTAATTTTATTTTTATTTTTTTTTTACCGTAGCACCATCAGCGCTTGAAGTGCACTAGTCGGTCACATCTGGAATGAATTCGCAAATAGACCAAACCACCAAGCTGTAGCCGGCGAGTGGAGAAATTCGCGCGCACACAAATTTAAAAATTAATGCAATTTTAATTTGAAAATACATACATATGTACATACATAAGTAAGGCAGGCATGGAATTCGGTGTGATTTAGAGCAAAATAACAGTGTAACATAATTTTGTATTTATTTAAATTAACGTTGCGTGCACGTTTTCAGGGAATTAGATAAAGCTTAGGTGGTTGTTCTAGGAAAAAAAAAAATTATGACATGCGAAAGGTACCTGGCACTGAACAGAATAACACTGCATACATACATCTGCATGTATAATAGAAAAGGATTATTACAAGCCAGTAAATTCATAGAATTCACATAAATATTTTTACGAGTAAATATTCAAGAACATCTGTTTTTAACAGGGTTTTAGTGTTTTTGTTTTAATTACGTCAGTTTCTATAACGAAAATACGCAAGGCGAATTTTGATTTTTAATTAGCTAGTCTGATCTATTTCGTTTGGTGTAAATAACACGAAGTTAATTAGCTTTCACATCAACGTTTCGCTAAGCTTTTTTATATACTCAGGGACGTGCTGAGTGGAAAAATGCAAACAGATTAAAACTTCAAAACTCATTATCAATAATCGTTTTGAGCTAAAAGCACATTTATTACTTTATTACTGCGAAACAAACTGCTAGGTTTACTGATATCATTGGTGCGAAGCATAAATGCATTTATCACAGCGATAATGTTGAAATTGATGCAATAAATAGTAACTGCCCTGACGGACAATAAATATTCTGTATCCCCGCCCAGTCGCAAAGATCGTATTTTCATTCCAGAAAACTAATGGTTTGATAGCCAATCTTTTAACGCTTGAATTTGTTTAGGCAAAGAAACACGAAGGAGCTTGGAGTAGAGCACCGAATACCTCCAGTTATGTGCTAGGAAAACAAAATAAGGGCGCCTGGGCCACACTGGAGAAGTGAAACTTACGTTACATATATAATTTGTGTCTCATAACCAATATGTACATATACATTTACTTAATTATTCATTACATTCATGCCATTTTGTTTTCCTTTATCTTTATCTTTGTACTATATTGTTCTTAGAAAAGTAAAGTGCTTAAATTTACCTTGGTCTTCAGCTTTGTTTTTTATCTTTTCGATGGCGTGATAAGTTTCTATGTGATGTGATGTCAGGTAATGCGATGCAATGCGATGTGATTTCATGTGATGTGTTGTGAAGTGAGGTGATAGGATGTCATGTCATGCCAAATGATGTGAAATTCTTTCATATGATGTTACATCGTGTGTATCGATAACAAGATAGGATAGTAACATCAATAAAAATATCGATAACAAAACCGATAAATATCGATAGCAAAATCGATAAAAAATATCGATAACAAAATCAATATAAATATATAACAAAAATACCGATAACAAAATCGATAAATATCAATAAAAAATATCGATAATTAAATCGATAAAATATATAACAAAAATACGGAGAACAAAACCGATAGAATATCGATAACAACATCGATAAAATTATCAATTATTTTACCGATAAGTCCCTAAAGTACCGAAAATCCCAAAATAGTTCCCAGGTTGAGTCTCTATGTCTCTATCTTTATCCTTTTCTTTATTATTATCTTTGTTTTAATTCTTCCTTCTCTACCTTCATCTTTACTTTTATCGGTATCCTCATTCTCAATATTTATCTTTGTTTTTACTTTTATGTTTATCATTTTCTTCATCTACATATTCATGTTTGCAGAGAGACAGACGTGCAGACGAGATTTGACTAATGACGCATTTCATGTCACCGCGGCCACTTCATAGATCCCATTCTTTAAAGTGCTGTATCTTGGAAACTTTTTAACGAAACTTAATGAAAAAAAGGTATTTATTCCCTCTTATTATGGGCTTTATTTATACATATTTTACATTAATGTGCAAGGTATAAAAAAAAAAAAAAAAAAAATAAGTAAACATTATGATTATAGCATTTAAATTTTTTATTTTTTATTTTTTTACATAAAAATATTGTCTATAATGTCCTCCAATCCCGTTGCAAGCAGATGTCCCATGTGAACTTGCAACAAAGTTCAATTCTGCCATTTCCTTGAAGGCATTTTCATGATTTCAGACCTTTAGTACAGTTAATATGATTTATTCATACTGGTTTTGTGTGTTTTACAAACCTTTCATCTTAAAAAAATATACAGTTTCATAAAATTTCAATATCAATTTATCATATTGCTCGTGCGTTAGACGATCTAGAGTCCATACGCCTAAGTACCCCATTACGCCCACTTGGGTACTTAAAGTTATAGACAATATTTTTATGTAAAAAAAAAAAAAAATCCAAAATCGGCAATCAATCTCTTCTAAAGAGGTGAAAATCTATAAATCAGTGACTTCACTGGATCACAAATTTAAATTTTTGTTCGGCCACTATTTAAAATAGCTCGCTGATTCCGAAAGTGGAGTAAATTTTTTTCCTGTGGACAAGTTTTCGAGATATTTGCAATTTATCTTTATTTAGCTAAAAAAAAGTGGTTCCACTTTAGAAATTGTACTGAAAATAAAAAATAGGTTTTTTCGCTTGTAAAAAAAGGTGGATGTTTTTCAAAGCAATTTATAACAGGTTTGGTCAGGTTTTTCACATTTAACTTCTACAGCGTACGGCTCGTTAATGGGTAAAAAATTATAAAAATGAAAGAGTGATGAAGTAAAGCTACTAACAAATATAATCGATAGATAAATAAAAAAAGTTGTGTGGCAACTTTCGTTTCAGGTCGAAAGCTTAAATGTAATGCCCATTTGTCAATGTTATTGTGGCTAATTAACATTTTATTTTTAGTATTTTTATTGAGCTTTGTACTAGGATTATTTATTAGGAAAAATTGAAGAAGCAACAAAGTCTAAGCGGTAGAAGTGGCTTTTAATACTTTTGGTAACTTTTTGGTAATCTTTTTAAAAAATGTTGGTAACATTTTTGCTAAGTGTGTGTCAACCGTGGACACGACCAGATACGTATGGCTCAACGGGATTGTTTTCTGATTGTTTTCTTGTTAACCGAGGCTAGCCTGTCTGCTCAGTCCAACTCTCTTTTCTCGCCACATTACTGACTTGAGTGACTGTCTGTCATACGGCATTAAAGTGTGTGGCAGTGTGATAAAAGTCTTGATGTACGCCGATGATATTGTGCTACTGACGGACTCGACTCTGGGGCGTGGCACTGCTCACTTATGATAAAATCTCTATCCAGTAACGGCTTTACCAATCTCTAACAAACTCGGTTGACGCGTTGCCGGTAATGATCGAAGGACTGTTGCCTGCAAAATCGCCTAATGTAAATTCCCCATTAGTTTTGTTATTATAGTTCTAAATTTTACATGCTTATGATCCTCTGTAGGAAAATGAAGCCGAGCTAATCAGGAGGTTATCTCCGGAAAGAGACGGAAGACTGAACCTCCACCTATGCCGTATATATGAGTAGCTATCATCAAAGCCTACTCGTCTGAATGAGTTATTTCGAAGATAAGCCGTGGGACAAGATAAATACTAAGCCAGCTTGGCAACGGTAGAGGTGACACACTTGCTATAAATGTTTCATTGATTTTGCAATACATATTTGATGTTATTGTGCATATAATTTACGTGTTTGTACTGCTGCTATCGCTCTACGTATATGAATTCGCCTTGGTTTCAGTGAAGAAATTCATTAGTCCGCTATAGGCTGCGAGGTACAGTCGTCGTTTGTTACCGAAACATGCCGGCAGTCTAAAATGCTCGTTGATGTCGCACACACCAAACTCAAAAACCATTTAACTTTAAATTAATTGGCGCATTAAATGCATTTATTCGGATAACAACTCATTCGCAATTTCATCTAATTTTGCATGAAAAAAAAATATATATTTGATACCTTTTATGAGCACAGATCTCTTGCTATTCCATCAACAACACACCTCTATTAAGCCCCACTACGCCCGTTCTTGACTTTCAAATGAATGCAGCCTAATCAAGCCACTTGATTGATTGAAGAATTTTCAAATTGAATGCGGGTACATTAATTGAATCTGCATATCAAACAACTAAAATAACAACAAAACAAATCTATACCCAGAACCAAGCAAGCAGTACTTAATGTAGAAATATTTATGTATATACATACAGTCAGCGTCAAAAATATGGATACCCTGACTTTTTGACGATTTTATTTATTTACATTTTCCATACCAAATTTTTAATATTTTTTTTTATAAAAATATAGTTCATTGAACAGCAAAAACCACAAGAATATATTTTTTTTTCTTAATTTTATACAGAACTCGACAAAAAAAGTCTCAAAAATTAACGAAAATTTTTAGTAACTTCAAGCTAACATTTTATTTTACTACAAAACTGTATACAAAGAAATCGAATTCGATTAACATTTCTCAATATTTCTTGCATTTTCCCCGAGTTCTGTATGAAATTAAAAAAATTGATTCTTGTAGTTTACGCATTTTTTTTTGACGCTGACTGTATATATTTTTATATACAAACTCGTGATGTTAAATGGCATGAAACAGCAGGGAAGCTGTCGAGCTGATGAACGGTTGGTTCGGTAGACAAGTATTTAATTGATTGAGTTACTTAACTGCTGGAAACAACCACATCAACGACAGATATTTTCCAATGGTGTCAGCTAATCAAGCTGGTTATTAGAGTGAAAGTTTGTTATAATAGGGACACTCGTGGATAGACAGGCATTTTGCTGCTGTTGCAGAAATATAGAGTGCGAAAATATTAATAAATGCTATTAACCTCATAAATTCAAATTCCAATGCGACTTGGTTATTTCTTATGATTTTCTAAAGGTTGTGGGAACGATAGCATAGATGCATAAATATATTTTAAAATACTTGTCAAAGCAAAAAATACTCGAAAATTTGCACTTGTAACTAAGGGGTAAAAGAAAAATAAATTGGTAATCCTATATATGAGAAAATTTCACGAGTTGTTTTATTTTTTGACAAAAGAGCGTTTTTCCTCGAAAATGGTAGTACACACCTATCTTAGAAAATGCATTATCTTCAGTTTTGTATAAAGAACAAGATTCCATAGCGAAATTGTTATTAAATGAAAACTTAAAAAAGATTTATGCTAAAAAAAAAGTAAAAAAAATAACCACTCAGGCTAATATATCCGTAGTTGCGTCTGTAACGTATACGCCCCATAGCACAATACGCATTCATCTAACGCATTTACCCGCACGCCTTAACTTAAAAGATGTAATTAAATATTGGCGTGCAAGATTTTTACACAACAACTTTTTAGTTTCTCAAATCATAGGTCATCTTTTACTCTACGTAATTTTTTTTCATATGGTGACACACTAGATTTATTACACTAGATTCATTTGTTTTTGCAAGAACATTTTCAACGTTTAATTTTAAAATTTTCAGAGTATCTTAAATTACAAAATTACTGCGACAGATATGCTGCATGCTGCCATTTCCTTTTAAATTTGGTTCCACACTATTGAAACTTCACAGATATGTTGTATTTGACTTCAAAATTTTATTGCCTCTAATATGAGCATTCTATTTGAAAACTTCGTAAAGTTATTTAAAAAAAACAGTTGTGATTTTTTCGAGCGACAATGAAAAAATCAATAATTTTTGTACTTTTTCGCCTAAATAAACGTTGTAAAGTTAAAATTGTTCAAATACTTGATTTGTTTTTCATTTTACTTGTTTCTGGAACTCCGTGGATTGAAATAAATGCAAGAAGAAAGGTTTAGCGTTTTTTTCTGCCGAATGAATGGAGTGACACTAAAAAAAACTCGTGAGATTCGCATTTATCTAAATGTTTACTATGCGCATCGTTAATATACAGTAAATACCGATTAAATGCTCCCACTATCAATTTCCTAACCTAACTACCTCTGATCAAACAGCTATGCTGTTAAAATTGCGTATAAAAGACCAAACGACCAAACGGCTCGGTTCACTCTTCTTATTGTTTTAAAGTTAAATTTCTCTGGAAATCTTGAGGTTACACATTCTCATCCCACGACAGGAGAGGGAGAGAATAAGAGAGAAAAAAGAGCTTCACTGCGTCGCTGGCGCTTGCTTACATACCAAAATAATGGGGACTAGTTGAAGTCGTCTATATCAATAAGATTGGTAGGAACCACTACACTAGCCCTAAGAGCTCCAGCCATAGTCTGCACAGATTGATTGAGGTGCACATTTGTATGGTGACGATTTCAGAAGGTGTTTACATCTTTTGAGACGGCTCTGGTTGATAGAATTAACAACGCCATCATTAATAAATACGTAATTCGTCTTGGGTATTTTTGTAGACGTTGAGGATGCATTTGAAAATACCACCTTTGATAGCATGTATGTATGTATAACACGGCGCTAAGGCTACGTTCACACAGAAAGACGAGCGGCGCCGAGCGCAGCGAGACAGAGCGAAGGAAAGCTGTTGGTGTTCACGCTGAACGAAGCGTAGCCGAGCTTCTTGTATAGAATCGGACGTAAATATGTCAAAACAGTTACCTTCAATGAAAAGCGTTTAAAATATTTGTTCAATTGCTTTCACTCAAAATACATTTTCATTTCATTATTTTGATTTTTTTTTTGTTCGCATCAGCATCAAGAGGCAGAAAAAAAAAATATCAAAATCAAAAAATGCTTTGCTTTTAACATCAAAATGCTTCTGGAAAGCTTGCTGAATGGACACCTCATATGTACAGCTACGGTTATTTGAAAGCTTCGCTCCGCTAGGAACGGCCTCACCCTGCTCGGCCGCGCTTTTTGTGTGAACATATCCTAAGGCATGGAATAGACTCTGTGCTGGTAAATTTGTGTCGTTCAGTGCTCGCGCAGAGCGTCATTCAGATTGACCCAAAGACTGAGCACGGTTTACTAACTGCCTGCAAAATCGACACAGAATCGATATCTGCAGTCTATGTCGAAGGTAATGACGATACGGGGACTACTCCACTTATTTCTTGGGGAATATGCCTCGGTATTCCAAGCCCAGATATTCGCAAATATTAAGGCCATGAATAACTTGGTGGATAGTAGGTAGAAATACAAAAGTTTACATGTCAGTAGCTGCAGCTAAGCTGCACATAAGCCATCGCATTCCCCAGGTACTAAAAGCTAAAATAACTCAAGGATTACCGCGTAAGCTGCTTACCTATTTTCGGCAATACAAGTCTCGACTGAATTATGTTGGAAAACGTAACGAAATTGTTTTACCACGTTTGCCAGCTCACCGAACCACTTCCAGCCTAGACCATCGAAGCCACCTTCAGAAATGTGGGGAATATTTCACTCAGCAGTGAATGTGGTACATATTGCTGACTGCTACCTTCTCGTGGCACAAAAAAACGTGACAGTTAGACGAAAACGATTAAATGTTCTTTTTAATTCTGTTGTTTTAAATTCTTTTCTCTATTTGATAAAGAGATTAGAGTTTAAAGATTCACGACCTTTTATAACGCTTCCTGAATGTGCGCCTTGAATTTTTTAATGCTTCCTATCCTAATGAATGGGTTTTATAATGCATCGGCACTTGGTTGCTTGTGTCTTCCACGTCTTTTTATCGGTTGTAGACGCTTACACCTAAACTAACCTTCTGGAGTGCCATTGCACTAGCAATAAGACTTGCAGGGATTTCGTTTTCGGGGAAAACTGACATCTAAGGCAGAAATAAATTATTATTCTTTTTTTTTTTTTGTAAGCAATTCGATAAAAAGATATGGATAGTGATAGTTCCTCACTGTAAACTAGAGAGAAAGAAAATTTGAAAAATCTTAACCAAAAGCCCCCACTGACCTACTGCGAAGCAGAAAAAGGCAATTAATAGATGAAGTGGCTTGCGGTTCAGAGGCCACTCCACCAGACCATGGCAACTGAAAAAGTATGCAACTGCAAGCAGTGCAGAGATGCATGCAAACAATACAGAAAAAATGAAGATAAAGCTTAAAAGCTTAAGCGCTGTATTGCGAACGCATAAATGATGTATGTACATACATATGTATGTATGTAAGTAAGTAATTGTTTGATTGTATGCATGTGCATACGTAGTACGTATATATGAAGGAGATTGGAGGTTGCGCTTACTGAGCACCCATTGAACTTGTGGTAGAAACAAAAGCAGTTGGCTAACCGAGCTGCTCTACTGCTGCAGCTGTTGCAACCGACAGCCGACCGACATATACATACATATCCAAGAAGCATTTAACCAATTATCAACGATGAATGCAATTTTAATTGCCTGCAAGTCACATAAAAACTAAATTTTGTTTGAAGAATAAAGCAAAAATAAAAAATAAAAGTATTGCATGCATTTGACACAAATGCGAACAAGTACTGACTTGACTAAAAACTACCATAATTGCTTCGGATTGTCGTATGTGGTAAAGAAGGAAATTAAAAGCATAAAATAATTGAAATTGTGTACTTTGTGCTATTGCTGTCGAAGATTTATTGCATATCAGCAGTGGCAAGCGTTTAAGTAAAAGCGTCCCGTGAACTAGGTTAGGTTAGGCTAGATTAGAATCGCTGGAGCCTTAAAAGATAACCTCAGTTTATAAGATCTAGTTGTATGCAACAGTTTATACTCCTAAATAGGCATTAAAAACAAGTCATTTTACATCCATAGCTTTTGCTTTATCTTGAAAAGGGACAGCGACAAAACAAAAATAGGTAAAATAAAAATAAGTTGTGTGTGGACTTTTATACGGCTGACCACACATTAAATTAATATAGCATTTTCAGTTTAAATAAAACTTTTTTCAAATTAAATGAAACCATTTTCAAACAAAGCGATTCAATGAAACTTTATTCGAATTAAATGAAACTTCCTCTTTTCGTTTACTGTAAATTCGCTGTAACGCGTTGCTTTTCTTTACGGTCAAGGCATATTGAATTAGTTATAACAGCAAATAATCTGCTTCGATTTTTTCCAAATTATATATTTCGACTTTAAACTGCCAAAGTTTGTATATTTTTTTCATTTCATATTCACCAGCAATTTCTTGCTCATTCTTCTACGAATTCGACCCGGTTCCAAGTTTTTAATCAGGAGCTATTAAATAAAACTGAATGTGGATCAGAGCCATGGGCGCAGCCAGAATGAGATTAAAAGATGTGGGAGGGGTGGGTGGCTTGAAACTATTAAGTTTTTCGGGCATGGAATTTTACCTTCGAAAATGCCTTTTCTATGGTTTTCAACAAAGGATAGTATGCTGGCAAACATTTTGGTAAGCATCGATTATTATCCACCAAATCTCTTATTTCTTGGGATTTATGAATTCTGGAATTATCCTTAACTAAAAATTAATTCTATAACTGTGATCATCGGCGCGTAGCCAAGTTGGGGAATTGCTGGAGCGCCGTTATTTGCAAGTTGTCTCAAGGGCGTAGCCAGAATGAAATTTATAAGGGAGCTCGGGGATAATGCCAGAATTTATAAATCCAAGGAAATAAGAAATATTGTGGATAATAATGGACGAAGCGGCGAATGGACAAGCTCTTCATTAATTATGTAAACTATGACTGAGAGCCACTTGCATCAGGTCTGGAAAAGTTGATTTCCTGTTCCAAAACTCAATAATGTTTAATACTTAATGTAAGAATGTTTCATTTAATTTGAAAAAAGTTTCATTTAATCTGAAAATGGTTTCATTTAATTTGAAAATGGTTTCGCTTAATTTGAAATGCGTTTCATTTAAACTGAAAATGCTATATTTTTCTGCATAAAAAATGAACAAGTATCTCAATCTTAATCTCAATCATAGCCTTAGTCTTAATCTTAACTTAAATCTTAATCTTTACCTTAATCCTAACCCTATATTAATTTTAATTTTAATCTTAATCGAAAGAAAAAATTTTTGACACTGCACCAAAAACACAATTGTCCCTCTACATCAGTGGTCGGCATTCTAACACATTCAAACGATTCAATAAGTGACACTGTGTGCGTTAAATGCACTGCTCAGCTGCCGCTCTTCGTATACGTGTGTAACACATACGTGCTCAGAGAGCGCTCAGTGAGCTATGGCGTGCCGACCACTGCTCTAGATTACCGTTTCGGAGATCTGTGCAGCGGCAGCACCAACTGCACAGTGCTCAACTTGAAACAGCAGTCAGTCGTAAAAGTCCTACCGAATCCATTTTTAGAAAGCTATTTCGGAGTCACAAACTTTTGTGGAATTGGTATTCACGCGGTAAGACCAGGAATTTCCACTGATCCCTTTTGTATCAGCTGTCAAGAGGAAGATGAGGTGGAATCATCTCCACATTTTCTTTTAGACTGTCTAACCTTTACGAGGCTATGATGGAAGTATTTTGGCTCGCACTTGTTAACTAACACTGTACTCGCAGGGATCGAAATTAACCGCATTAGAAATTTGGCGGCGTTTCGCCGACTAAATAAAGGGCCTCCGTTCAGTTTTTTTTTTTTGCAAGACAAACGACAATCTCTTAATTGTCCAAGTGTGTCCCTTGCCTGGGGCAACTACTATAACCCAACCCAACCCATCCTGTACTTCTTCGAGCTATGAAATAGTTGGTCACATTAGGTATACCACCTGGCTGTCCCCAAAAAGCGATGTTTATCACAATCCTTATGCTTTCCAAGATTACCATTCGAATTATTATTCAAGTATCTTCGATAGCAAAAATACCAAAGCTGGTAACAACTCTCTAAATCTTGAATCTATTGGAAAGTCACTCGATAAAATTCCTCGACGGACACCTGATCTTAAGAGTTATCTGAGTTCAAAAGTTGTAACAATATTATGGTGATGCGCACGAGCGACTGGTCTCGCGCGCTCTAAACTGCCTTATAACTCGGAAAAATTAAAAAAAAAATAATAATTTTTTTTAGCTATTTTTATGTAAAAAGACCTCTTATTTTGATTGAGATGGCTAAAACCAATATTACAAATTACCATCATGGAGACAAATTACAAATAAGTGTGCATTTGGAATTTTCACGGTGAAAATAGGAAAAAATTTAAAAATGCATATATAGAAATCATAGTTTTCGAATTTTCCCCCCATATTCTGGCTGCTTCGTAGCTAGTCGAAAAGTGGCTTGTTTTGCTCCGCTTAGCGCGCCTGCGACATTTGACGGGGTTCGTCCCATATATTCATAACAATAATTATAATAAAATAAAATAAAGTAAAATAAAGTAAAATCGAAATTAATCAAGAATAAATACATATGTATGTATGTATATATGTTCATATATGAATTTGCTATAAAATCAATCTACGCCAATTTGTTATGTATATACACTCGAATGTGCAAATTAATTTACATACCTTCGAGATGGGATCAATAGCCGCAACGACGATGTTAGCGTGTGGTATGTATGTGTGTAAATCTATGCGAGTACGTTGTTGTAGTACATATGTAAGTTGTTGTTGTTGTTGTTGTTGTGCGGTTGCAAATGTGCAACAACTTACATACAAGTTGACTGCTATGCAACAAAGATGAGGTGGTTTGCTGTTGCGGTGACTGAGGTTGTCACCTGAGCGTGTAATTTCACGTTTGTATATATATTTATGTGTTGGTGTTGTTGCAACCCCGACGGATAATAATTAATGCGCACTTTTGCTTGGCTTAACAACTGTGCTTTTATTTCAGCCACACTATTTTTTATTAATTTTTTATTTTTTTATTTTTATTTATTTTTTTTATTTGCACTTTTTCTGACAACTTCATTCATGAATGCCTGTGTATTCACTTGCACCTGTTTATAAAAAGCAGTTGTTGTTGTGTTTGCTGTTGTTGCTTTGTTGCAACAAGACGCAGTTGTGGTGATTGTGGCCAGAAAAATACAAACAGCGTAGGTAAATGGAAGGGAATGTAATGTATAAAATTGAAAAGAAAAACTGAAATGACGAAATGGGAGTGGCTCTGGTAAGTAAGTGGCAACAGCAACGGCAGACAGAGCCGCAGCAGCAGCAGCTTTCAATTATACGCGCAAAAATAAAATCAGCACAGCAGCTTAAAATAATTTTGTTAAAAATCGTTTATTTTTTATTGTGATCTCTTGTTGTCAAGCTATCAGTTGCCACACACCAGACACACAATCACCCTACGCGAAACGAGTTAAACGAGATTTGCGCGTCGTCGTCGTCGGCTACTGCAACTGCAGCAAAAATTAAGTATTTAGGCCTTTGCTGCATACATATATCTGTTAATGAGTGTGCCAATATTTTTATTGTTGCTAATATTTTGTTAAAACTTTAATATATGTATGTATGGCTGCACATTAGGGTGGTACTTAAAAATCAAATGAACGAGTTTTTTTAGTCTCTTCCCCTAAATCGGTAATATCACGGTCACAGGCATCACATATAAATTTTGGTGCCGATTGGAGACGTTTAAGGCGTGTCGCACAGGGGGCAAAGTACAGATTCCTCTATGGAGACTCGAAAAATTAAAGTTAATTTTTTTTCATCTACTACGCAAAATCGATACTACTAAAGTCTAGGATATCACATATAAATTTTGGTCCCGATTGGAGTCGATTACGACGTCTTTATAGGGTAATCTGAATTTTGCCCTCTGTGCGAGACGTCTTTAACGTCTTCACCAAAACCACCAAACCAAAATTTATGTGTGATATCCTCGACTATAGTAGCATCGAGACTTAGGGGTTGAGCTTAGGAAATCTGATTGTAAAAATTTGCTTCCTACGTTTAAGGACCACCCTAATGTACATATTAAATTTAAGTGTTGGCACATAAATGAAAGTCTCTTTCAAATTTGGCTTACGCCGATCCAATTAAATTGCAAATTGAACTCATTTATAATTCGACTCGGGGCACCTTTTTCCTTAAGCGTTTTTAGTTAGAAAGCAATTATGAATTAAGTAATTTTGCGGGTTATGGCATAATGCATTTAATTATTCTTTTACACTTTATGTTCGAAAATATTTTTAACTGGTGTGAGGGAACATTTTTTTTTAACAAACAAACTTACACTATAGAGCAAAACTACATTATGGTTTTTGCTAAAAAGGATTTTTTAAGTTAAAACTTTTTTGTATTTTTTTATATAAAAATATGGTTCATGCTTTAACCAAAACCATTTTTTGGAAATTTTCAATGGAGTTCCAAAAAACATGTACAATAGAAAATAGATCAAGTATTTGGACAATTTTACTCATAAAACGTTGACTTAGACGAAAAAGCCCCGAAATTTGTAATTTTCTCATTGTTACTCGAAAAAATCATAGTTGTTTTTATTTTTTTTATAACTTTGGGAAGTTTTCAAATAGAATGTTCATATCAAAGGCAATGGACGTTGGCATCAAATACAACATATCTGTGAAGTTTTAAGAGTGTGCCACCAAATTACAAAAAAATGGCAGCATGCAGAACATTTGTCGCAGCTCTTTTGTAATTTTTGAAACGCTTAAACGATGTGTGTGGTGCTACGGGGCGTATACTCAGTAACAATAATCATACGAAGCTGCCCAACAACTGAGCCAAAAGTGTAATCGCGGTCGGTATCGTGCTATGCAATGCCAGATCATTGCAAGATCTTATTCACGGACACAACGCTTTGGTTAGGTTATATATGTCGGCAACGGAAGATATAGCTTCGGACGTCAAAAACACCATAATCAGAGCTGATAAATTCGGCAATGGAAGTTGTGACCGGCAAGTGATACTGTTGGCCCAAAATTAAAAACAAAAATATTTCGTGTGGGACGAAGTTTGGCGGGTCCTTTTAGTTACAATTAAAATGTAAGAAGACCAAATCGTAGACAGATATCTGTCGTATATCATTTTTCTCGCAAAATATTTTGTCTGTAATTTATGCGAAAAGAAAGCTTCTTGGAAAGCCTGCTCTTTGTTGACAGTAAGCCGAAAGTGCTAGGGGTTTCATTTGACTGCTGGTTCTTCGTATTTTCCAATGAAATCAATATTGTCAGTAAAAAAGATATCAAAGGCCTATTTAATAAAAGTGGTAGTAACTATTTTGACAATAGCGGGCACTTTTCGTACTTTTAGTGACAATTCGACAACAAATATGTACTGTAATAGATTCTTACAAAATTTTTACCACTTAAGTTTGGCTTTTTTGGCTTACATATTTATTTGAAGAAAATTTTTTTAGTCATACGATTGTAAGACATTGAGTTCTTTAACTATCTCAGTGCGAAACAATACACTCCTTCGTCTCGGTAGAGCAGCCTATTTCGAAAGCTTACGGTTCTGTAGCAGTCATATGCCAAATTTTATGTTGACTATTAAATATGAGGAACTTCTAGGTACACAGAAGCGGAAATTTTTGGGTGGTGCTATACGAGACCGGGTGCTCATAATTTAAAGTTATATTGATCAAATTGCGTGGGAGAGAGTTCTTTTTAAATACTAGTAGCCTAATGTTAACTTTTTCAAACCCTGGCTAATGATTTTGATTTTTCGAGAACTGAAAATTTCCCTACATATTTTGGGTGGCAGGTGTTAATATTAATATTTTCGAAAAAAATACCTATTTCCTATTTTGGAAATCAGATCAAATGTTGCGGGTTTCTAGCTTTTTTCCAGCAATAAACATATTTGAGTCACCCTACTAGGGCTATATGAAAAACTCTTTACCGAAATAGTCAAGACTAGACCACATCAGGTCCTGGCGATTTTTATGACCCGAGAGTGGATTGCATTCGTGCTATACTCAACATAGGTACTTATACTCATGAAACATAATTAAAAATTCTGTACAACTTAAATAGTTAAGTGAGCGAATGCTGAATTAAAGGCAGCATGCAGTCTTACGCATGTATGTACCTAGTAATTGCTTTTGGCCACAGATGTAAATCCCAAGACTTGCTTTCAGTCAAAAAATCAAAGCATATACGGGCATACATATATATGTACATGTTGGTCCATCAATAAACTAGAAGGAATCTCGTGCTGAATGTAGCATTTTAGTACAGCACACAACACTCAACTGTCTCATATTTTCGATTATGGAAAGTGTTTTGGTTAATTAAAATCCAAGTAAGTTCTCACAACAGACATGCCACGTAAATCACAGAAACTCTTGCCTAGTGCCAAAGTGTAAATGTCAAAGCTTCAGCTTCAGCTATGCATCTACCTGAGTGCACAAAGATGGTAAAAAAATTACTAATAAGCTGACAAGTTTCCATTAGATTAGTCTTGTTGGGCAACTTGTATTTGCGAAATTAACAGTTAGCAACGACGACATAGTACCTAAGCAACAAGAACCACCACACCCCGCACTAAGTCATATATTTGTTGGCTGAGTAGCATAGTTTGTCGATACATATGTATTTATGTACTAGGTTTGATGTTGGAAAAAACCCGTTGCTTAGAGGTTCGGCTTTACTGCTACTTCTTGCTGTGACTACCTACATACTATTGGTAATATTATGGTTGTTAGTATGTATGTATGTATGCATGAATGTACTTATATACGAGTAGATAAATGGGTAGCTAGATAGATATTTATTTCAAAAGAGGTGTGCACTGCGACCTAGTGGGTCTATTGTGCCCGCATGTACTTACAGTGACTCAAACAAATGACCACGATTTTCTTCAAATATTGGTAATATTTTTTGGGCTAAATTTTTTTTTGTTACTTTCCTATAAAAATATCGGCCAAACTTTAACCAAAACCGTATAAATTACAGTTTCAAACTTTATACAAAATCTAGGAAAATTAAAAAAAATTTAATTAAAATTTCAACTTTTTGTTCTGAATCTTCTCAAAGATCAACGCGTTTTTTAGCCGACTAAAACTTACACTTCATTGGACTAAAATTGTATGGGCTACAAAACTGCATACCCAGAAATGTTCTAAAGATTCAGATAAAAAAGTTGAAATTTTGATGAAAATTTGTCGAATTTTCCAACATTTTTTATAAAGTTTGAAACTGTGATTTATATGTTTTTGGGTAAAGCTTGAACGGTATTTTTATAGAAAAATTACAAAAAAAATTTTGTTAAGTTTTCTTGTTATACATACTTTTATAAAAATACCGTCCAAGCTTTAACAAAAAACATAATGTAAATCGCAGTTTCAAACTTTATACAAAATTGAGGAAAATTCAACTAAATTTCATTAAAATTTAAACTTTTTAATCTTAATCTTAATCTAATCCTTAGCATATTGCTGCAAGTTTCAAACGCATAAGAAATCCAGTTGATTTTGGAAATTTTTTATTTTTTTTGGTGACGGATTTTTGCACTTTTCTCCACAAAAGCATGAATTTCTTATGAAATAAAAAAATATCAACGCCAGTTTTTGCAAAAAAGTATAGTTTGAAACTGTGATTTATGTACTTAGTATTAATTAAAGCTTGGACGGTATTTTTATAAAAAAATAACAAAAAAATACGAATATTTAAAAAAATCAAGAGGTGGTCATATATTTGATGGTATTTGAGTCGCTGTATGTATTCGCGCGAATATGTGTATAAAATGGTATTTATAACCAAGTATGTATGTATACGCATATAAACACTCACACCCAAAAGTAATTGACCATAGAATTTGTCACATTCATTTTTTTTTATTAAAATATGGTTAATACTAAAAAAAAAAAAACATAAAAATAAAATTTCTAGACTTGGTGCAAAACTCAGGAAAATTCGATAAAGTTCCATGCGTATTTTCGACTTTTTAATCAGGTTTTTCTGAATAAAAAAATTAAATTTTGAAATTTCTAAAAATCGCGTTTTATTTTTGAGAATTATTTTGTTGAAGATGAAAATGCGGGAAAAAATTATCAAAAATTAACGATAAATCTTATCTACTTCAAACCTGCACTTTATTACACATACTNCTCAAAAAAATTTATAAAAAAACTGATAAAAAAGTTAAAAATGTGCATGAGTATTTATTGAATTTTCCTGAGTTTTGCACAAAGTTTTGAAATTATTTTTTTTTATGTATTTTGAGGAAGTATGAACTATATTTATACAAGAAATTAGCAGAAAAAACTTAAAATAAAAATTTGTGCATATACATATTGTGAAAAATTCTCGGGGCCAATACTTTTTGCCGTGTTCATGCCTTGAGTAAGTTCGGTATTCTTGTCACAATTGTAATACATATTTATGGCTTATTTCATAGATACATACACACACCTGCGGTCAACTAATTAGTAACGAAATTCAAAATTGCAGTACTATTCCTTGTGTGCTGGAATATAACTTGAATTTTTCTTTTATTACGCAGACGCAGAAGAAAATGTTTTGTAGAAAGAAAGTCATCTTAAAGTGAATACCTTCAGTGTTTGAACTCACTAATTTTTTTCGCTACAACAGCATATAATTTTAACTAAAACTGTACGAAACTTTTTATAAAATTTTCATGTAAAAATTATGTCTATCGGCACTCACATAATACGCCCGCACCTAATTTTTAGTTTAAGCTATGGGAAAGGTCGAAAAGTCTCGAGTGTTGTTCGCCACAACTTCAAATTCAACACATTTCATTAAAACAATTTTAGTATGTACTTATTGTTGTTATTTTCGCTTGTAGCACTCGCAGCAAACGGATCTGCTATGCACATAACTACATATGTATGTATGTATGTATGTATGTACGTGAAAAAGGAGCACTGCACTATGTAGTCGTTGAAAGGGGAAAGCGTGAACTGATTGAAGGCGTTTACGCGAAACCGGCCCAAAGTTGATGGCGCCGCAAGAAAGCCAGCCTGCAGGGGAGTGTGAAATCAACAAACAAATGCAATCAACCGATGGANTTGTTATTTTCGCTTGTAGCACTCGCAGCAAACGGATCTGCTATGCACATAACTACATATGTATGTATGTATGTATGTATGTATGTACGTGAAAAAGGAGCACTGCACTAGTCGTTGAAAGGGGAAAGCGTGAACTGATTGAAGGCGTTTACACGAAACCGGCCCAAAGTTGATGGCGCTGCAAGAAAGCCAGCCTGCAGGGGAGTGAAATCAACAAACAAATGCAATCAACCGATGGACAGCTTAACAGACCGACAACCGAATAAACGCGCCACAGAGCAACGGACTCTTTTCGCTGTCTCACTGACGATAAGCGGTTTTGCAAATATTCGCGTATTCGCTTTTGGTAGCAGCAATCTTCCAGTCAACACGACAAGCGCAATCCAACTGATTTCCACTAAAGCAAAAATTCACTATNGAAAGGGGAAAGCGTGAACTGATTGAAGGCGTTTACGCGAAACCGGCCCAAAGTTGATGGCGCCGCAAGAAAGCCAGCCTGCAGGGGAGTGTGAAATCAACAAACAAATGCAATCAACCGATGGACAGCTTAACAGACCGACAACCGAATAAACGCGCCACAGAGCAACGGACTCTTTTCGCTGTCTCACTGACGATAAGCGGTTTTGCAAATATTCGCGTATTCGCTTTTGGTAGCAGAAATCTTCCAGTCAACACGACAAGCGCAATCCAACTGATTTCCACTAAAGCAAAAATTCACTAANACAGCTTAACAGACCGACAACCGAATAAACGCGCCACAGAGCAACGGACTCTTTTCGCTGTCTCACTGACGATAAGCGGTTTTGCAAATATTCGCGTATTCGCTTTTGGTAGCAGAAATCTTCCAGTCAACACGACAAGCGCAATCCAACTGATTTCCACTAAAGCAAAAATTCACTAACGTTGCGTCAGTCGAATATAGGAATGGTTGTTTGGCTCCTTTTTGTTGTTGCATGTGCTGCAGTTGCGGTGGCTGCCACTCAGTGTTGCATGCGGTTTTTACTGTTACAACCGGCAACACTACAACCAAAACTACATACATACATATATGTATGTACATACATGTAATATGGCAGCTAGCTAGTCGGCCCTCTCATTTCGAACTTANCACTCAGTGTTGCATGCGGTTTTTACTGTTACAACCGGCAACACTACAACAAAAACTACATACATGTAATATGGCAGCTAGCTAGTCGGCCCTCTCATTTCGAACTTAACCAAACTAAAAAGGCGAAAAAACAGAGCATAGCAACACGGCAAGAGTAGTGTGTCGGTGTGAGTTTGTTTAGCATTTGTGTTGGTGTTCGCTGACATTTGGCAAACAGTAACAATGCTTTTAAGCACTACAAAAGCGGCAACAAGGCAGCATGTTTCAACAAAAAGTAATAACCAAAGCTATACGGCTGGGACACTGACACAAAGCCAAACACGTATGCATGTATGTATATGGAGGCGAAAGCAACATGGAAACCGAAAAAAAATAAAAATAAAAAATTATGGATATGCTATAGCAAAAATGTTAGCAAATAATGCATTAAGGCACCTAAGTATTTCGAGCGACATGAAAAAGCAAAAAAATACAAATGACGCGAGTGACGGTAGCAAAAATCAACTAATGCCGATGCATTTAATAGCTACATACACACTCACTCACTCACACACACACACACACACACACTCACACATCGCCACACATCGTGCAATCGTACAATGACTTGCATATTAATTGTCAAGTCTTTTTGGCCAACGTTTGGTTGCTAGCAAAATAAGCAGAAACAAGAGCAAAAAAAAATAAGCATTTGTACTTGCAACGACAACAACAGCGGCAGCACTATCCATCATTATTTGCTTGCACAGCGTCTGGCTGGTTGTTGTAGTTCCCTACCTCAACAACAAATCGAGTAAGCATGAAAGTAAACAGCTCAGGCAACCCAAAACCAATACACCCCCTTGCCTCTTTTCCGCCGCTGTGACCCCTTTAAGCAAAGTCTGTTGGCTGTCATGCGGCATATGCACAGCGCCATCAAATCAGTTGGCTTGTCAGCTTGTCTGGGTCGCAGCGAGCAGCGACAGGAAAGAGTATGGGCACTAAAGTAGAATGTGCAAATAATATAATGGAAATGAAATGGAAGAGAATACAACAAATAAATGGTATTAAATAATTTAACATAAAAAAATGGTTTAATTCAAAAAATCAAAAAAATATATATATTTGGCGCTTACACCTTGGCTAAATATTTGGCCGAGCTTCTCCTTCGATTTCTCTTTCGTAAGACAATTGTCAATTCTGGCAACTACCTTGAAAGCTCTTTACAGTCTTTCGAAAGATTAATTGAAAGATGTTGGACGCGTTTTAGTAATAAGATTAAAGAAAATTAATCAAATTACAGAAATTTATATACATATTTTTCTTTTTAAAACAATAAAAACTAATAAAAAAGAAAACTAAATCTTAAGAAAAAGAAAAAATAATAAAATGAAAGTAAAGCAAAAAATATATTTTAAAATTTTAAATTAAAAAAAATATATATATTTGTTTCTTTTTACAACAATAAATTCTAAAAATTGCAATAGAAAAAGGAAAAAATTAAATTAAAAAATAAAAAAAAAATAGTTGACGCTTAAAAATTAAAAAAATCTTAGTTTTAAAACAAAACCTGAATATTACTTTTCTTTGTAAAACACTAAAATCTAGAAACTAAAAGAAAATGAATTTAAGAAAAGAAAAATAAACTGAATTAAAAAAAAAATAAAAAATCGAATAAAACAAGTTTCTAAAATTTAAATGAAATTAAAAAATATTTTTCTTATATAACCAATAAAATGTATTCATAAACGAACAAGATAAAAAAGTTCATAAAAACTAAATGAAATTAACAAAAAAAAATATTATTCTTTTTAAAAGAATAACATCTAAAAATTTAATTAAGAAAGAAAAAAATGTTGTCAAAAAAGAAAATATCACATAAAATTTGCATAAAAAATTAAAAAAAATTCAAAATATATTTTTCTTTTTAAATAATACAATTTAAAATTAAAATAAAACAAAATAAATTTTTCCCGCGAGTGGGGAATGAGAGAACTTTTTTTCTAAGACTTCTGTGATGTCTTTTATTTGTGTCTTTTCTGCTGTCTTTTATTTGTCTTGCGAAAGACTTTTCTCTATCTTAGCCAGAATTGCCCTGTTAGATGTTGCTCCGACCAGGGGTCGAACTCAGGACATACACAGTAGTGGTATGCCCTTCTAACCGCTTGGCTACAGAGGCCGAAATTAATATAAATGAAAACAAAAAAAGTTCGGGCGAAACCGAACATTATGTATATACCCGGCGCACGTACTACGCCGTTCAATAAAATTAAACTTGTTTTTTACACCCATAAAAAATCGAGCATTTTCGGAAAGTGGAGGCAAAAAAAGTTTCCGTATTTTGCCATTCTTTTAGATCAAGTTTGTATGGGGAAAACAACCAAAAAGAACTTAAAAACCCCTATGCTGAAGAGGTCAATAGAACATCGTCTTGTGATTTTTTAAACTTTATTAAACTTCGTATCTAAAAAGTAATTTTGCGATTGCCAAGTACGAATCTGAAATCAGTTTTCAAAAATTCAAAATGGTGGAACGCTGATTACGAAACCAGTGTAATTTTCAATATTTAACAAGGTGGATCGATTTTTAAAAAAGTTAAAGATTTTTATGAAATTTGGCAGCCAAAGGTCCTTTGAGTTGCTAAATTAAAAATGAAATTAGTTTTCAAAAATTGAATATGGCGGATGAATAAAAAAAATTTCAGATTTTTATGAAATTTGACATCCAAAAGTTCTTTGAGTCGCTAATTACAAAACTGAAATAAATTTTCAAAAATTCAAAAATGGCGGATGAAATATCGCGAATGAATCACACATTTTGAGTTTTCAAATTTTGATTTTAGTCTTGTTATTATCCACCACTGCATCGACAATGTGCTCAAGTAGACTTTTCCCATATTCTAACAAAGTTATAAAACTCAGCGGATCGCTGTTCGGATTTCTGCTGCGCCTCAAATTATGCCGCTTCAAAAAAAAAGGTTATAATTATTATGCATTTATTTAGCACTGAATTCTTTGTCTTCTATAGAATAAAGGGGTTAATGAAATAATTGAACCGAGTTTGTCAGAAATCGATAAAGCGCTTACCGAGATGAACTTATGGGCGCTACGCCCATTTCCTTAAACTTTGCAAAACTCTCATTTATTACTAAAACATTATTGCAAACGTAGACTGCGACTGTCGTAGCTTCTTTAGTAACTGATTTATCGTAGTTTTCGTATTTCTGTAAATTACTGTTAAGTGTGAGTTGGGCATGGTCAATGTCCGATTTCGAAAATTTTCAGGTTTGACTCTAAGCAAACCATTTTCCAAAAATTTCAACATTGTCTTATTTTATACCAAAATTTTACCTCAATTAAAAATTTTCAACAATTTGGATTCAGTATTTACTGAAATATCGTAGATTTGGCATTTTTAGAAAATACCGTTATATGGGATGTAGGCGTGGTTGACGTACGATTTTCCCCATTTTCAACACCAACCTATCTTAGCTAAAGGGCTATCTAAATTCCAAATTTCATGAGAAATCTAAATCTTAGAGCGAGTTATCGTGCACACGGGCATACGGACGGATAGACAGAGATGGATGGCTTAATGTGTTGCTCTATTCATTCGGAGCATTTTGCTCTACATTTATATGTCTATATCTATGTCGATTTTTTATAAGCTGATGCAAATAAACATAATTACGCTGGGATATAAAAATATAAGGACTGATATTTTTTCAATTCGCTCGAGCATATCTTTCTAGCCACTATTATATTTTAATCATGGCTTGGTTAAGTCCGTGGGCTTTTTTTGGTTGGTATACCATCATAGCTTGCATCCCAAAGGTATTGGCTGAGGTCTGAGTTCAGCGCTGCACCCGAGACAAAGTAGATTGCCAGTTCGATTTTTCCAGATCTCTACTAAATCTCTTGTTAAACTTTATTTGAGTTTCCCGAAGATACGAAGCTAATGATGGCCGAAAGCAGGTACTACGCGATACAGTTCAATGCATTTTCATTATTGTACAACCAAAAACAATAGGTCCCCTTTTATTTTTTTCAGATGTTTGATAGAATCTATTTTACGATCGAAAAACTTAATAAGTTTCTGACCAAAACGCAACATTTCCGGACATTATCTTTCTTTTCGGTTTCGAGACCAAAGAGTCTCAGACCGATTCTTTTGTACTTGGTTTTTGTTTACGGGCGCTCTTGGTTTCGTTGCCCACCCATGGGCGCCGAGTTGAAGGCTCTTTTAACTGGAGCGCCATTGTCGATGCGTACAACATGGCATGTTGGATCACATATGCCAAGAACGATGTTAACATCGCGGTGGCGGTGCTCTTACACTTCCCCTAGGTACTGTTGAAACGTTTCTTTGTCTCATCGTCCTTCTCCTACGTTGCGGCGCGCGCAAATGTTAGGCTGTTGTTAAATTTTTCCTTTATGCGGTTTGTGGCAATTCCTTCACTGATGAGGCTGAACCTGGAGACAAGGTATCGGATTCTATACCCGACCGACCACAAATTCTGCAAAAAATGTGTGCGTCGTCTCATGGCAGCTGTAATAGATGATACATGGTACACATTTTTGCAGCCATGCCCCGTCTATTGCGTTTACTGAACTGTGGTGATGTCAGCGTGGTACTTTGTTATGAGGTCCACCAGTTGGATAAAGGCACCTTCCCTATGAAGGGTATGGGCGCTCCAGGTACAAATTCGTAAAGCGTAGTTCTTGCTCAGTTTGCGAGGGCCGTCAACGTATGGGGAGGTAGTTATCCAAGTTGGTTGAGGTTGCCTTTTCCCAAATATCTAAAAAACTGTTTAGTTGGAATTATTGCGTTTAGTTTGAGAGATCCTAAGCTGAGTTTTACTCAAAATTTATAATACTATACTTATTTTTGTACGAAATTATCTTCGGGGTAGCCACCTCACCCTAAGGCTAACAATATAGTGGGTTAGGGCGTCAGAAATTGTTTACTCCTAAATGCATGCTTTAAATGTATTCAACTTTAAATATTTTCCCATTACAGTCTTAGTCAAAAGTATGTATACTAAATCTCTTGTCTTCAGCAGTAGTTGTGCTAATTCATGGTACAATTTTAAATCTTCAATTAAAAAAAAAAAAA
>NW_016165432.1:0-27652 GCF_001687245.7 Rhagoletis zephyria | reverse complement strand
CAGCCACAGGGGCCACCACAACTAAGTCCAAATTATTATAATTTAACTACCATATTTAAAAATGAAAAGAAAGCGAAGAGTTGGGATTTGAAAATTTTTTGGATGCAAATTATTCAATTGCCGATATAATTTCTTATTAGTCTTGGTATTTGGAAGTTGCTTTATCTTTATTTTCCATATTCTCTGACACTTTATAGCGTTTCATTGCCCTGCCGAACACTTTTGGTATATATGTATATATCGTATCTATATATGTATCCCTTTTTGGTTCAGAATTGCAATGAAATGCATGTAAAGCAAAGAAGTTTGAATATATATGCGTGTAAATAAAAGAGCATTGAAAAATATATGTATAATCTCTTTTGTGTAATTTTGGGCAACTCTATATTTATGTAAGGACACTGTACTTCCACCGAATTGTGAAATGTTTGAGTTTAGTGTTGTTCGGCTTGACGTAGCTAGCTACTAACAAAATACGATCCAACGCAATTGATGCAGACTGAATTCCATTAAGGTTTGTTAAAGTAATCTTGCCGCTCATCTTACCTACATTGACTCACATCATTAACCATTGTTTTACAATCTCATGCTTCCTTGATGCTTGTAAGATTGCAACAGTGATTCCAGTCGCTAAAAATAAATCTGCATGTAGTCCTTGTGACTTCCGTCCAATTAGTATCTTGCCTGTCTTGTCTAAAGTACTTGAGTCCTTAATGTCCACACAAATATATTCTCATCTCAGCAAATTCAAGTTACTGTCTCCATCTCCAGTNATGCTTGGAAGATTGCAACAGTGGTTCCAGTCGCTAAAAATAAATCTGCATGTAGTCCTTGTGACTTCCGTCCAATTAGTATCTTGCCTGTCTTGTCTAAAGTACTTGAGTCCTTAATGTCCACACAAATATATTCTCATCTCAGCAAATTCAAGTTACTGTCTCCATCTCCAGTCAGGGTTTAGAGCTAAACACAGCTGCTCCACAGCGTTGATTAAAATACTTGACGACATACGGATATCCTCCTATCCAAAACAATTTGACACTATTATGCCTCTTAGACTTTTCCAAAGCTTTTGACTCGGTTAGCCATGACCTACTTTGCTCTAAACTTAAGAATTACTTTGGGTTTAGTGAACTTGCTGTCCGATTAATGACAAGCTACTTGTCCGTCAGAGCTCAGAGAGTAAAAATTGCTTACGAAGTATCCGAACTTAGACAGCTAACACCGCTTGTTTTACCAGTATGTAAAAAGAAATATTAAGCTTGTGTCAAAAGTAACTAACCTTGGTTTTGTTATAAACACTAATTTAACCTGCGTTGATCATATTGATTCCGTTGTCGGCAAAGTATATTATACTCTGCGGAATTTGAGAATGTCTGCTGCTTTTACACCGGTGTGCATTAGGCGTAACCTCGCCATTCAATTAATATTGTCGTCAATCTGAGTGGTCCACTAGCATCTCATAGCCATCTTATCAACCTTATTAGCTGCCGCATTTGCGACAGTTTGCTATGTTTTTTCGATAAGCGTTTCAATTTCCCAATTATTTTCTTCTTATCGCCTTTATCTACAGCTGTCTACCACACTTAGGCAGATTTAGTAAGCCACCACAGCCTTCAAGACTCTCTCCTCCAGGTAAGTATTTCAATTTAGTTTAGTGTCCAGAAGGAAAGGAGAAAAGTGGATAACAACTTTTCTGGTGTTAACTCAAAAAACCGGTCTGGCTGACCCACTTAGGTAGCTAGTGAACCTTGATGTTAGTCACGCAGGGCTCCTCCGGACTAGTGAGAAAGTACCAGCGCAAGTGCCTAAGCCCCAATATAGCAAAAGCTGGGCAGTTTAAGAGGAAATATTGTGGTGATTCCAACTTCACGTCCTCGAACTCGCACTCCCCTTTTTCTTCGTGATATTAACTTCCTCAAAGACGTCGCCTCTGGCTAGTTCATCAGCCGCAAAGTTTCCTGCGATACCACTATGGCCTGGCCCCATATAAGCAGGGTGGGTAAAAACTCGGAGTTCGAGCGAGCGAGCGAGCAAGCTCCTACTAAATGCCTCGCAGCTCGTACTCGTAGCAGCAATGAGGAGAGGCACGAGAAGTTTGGCTCGCTCGCCAAACGAGCGAGCGCTGCTTGTTTGCTCGCGCTCCTATTAAACGAGCGAGGCTGTTGTGTGTTGCCTCGCTCGCAGTGCGAGGTGAGTAGCTGTCTGCATACTCACTCTGCTAGGAAAGACGAGTGAGCGACGAGCGAGCGCTCCGAGTGTACTATACAACACATGAATTTTTGTGCATAAAAATGTGGGAATGTATGTCAATAGATTATGTACGAAAGTATGTTAATGATTGTATGTACATATGCATATATATATGTAAAGTATTATATTAGGGCAGCATTTGAAACAACAAATAAAATTGATTACATACATAAGCATAGATTATGGAATGAATTATTTTTTAGAGTTATATTCATACATGTGTACACACATAACATGCATATTTATATATGTTTGTATGTACGTATTTATGTATATATGCATTTATGTGTGCATGTACATATGAATGTATTTTGTCTTTACAGAGAAAAGTAAGTAACGAAGATATTATAATCGTTTGTGTCGCAGAAACAAAAAACAAGTAAATAAGCACTTGTTAACACCCCCAAAATAGTTTGCTACTTGTAGCAGTTCTGGCTGTGTACCTGAATGAAATATAGTCCTTGGTGAAAAAATTTATTTGTGGCCTGTTGTTCAAGGACATATGTACATATGTATGCATGTATGTATATATGGATATGTAGACATGGGAAAATTTGCGTAAACAAAAAATAGAGACCGGTTCGCATACAACTTTGGCGTTGCGTTGGCGTCGAATTTCAAAGCAGCCGTCCACATATCCAAAATTTGGCAACGCTAAGGCCAACACAAAGCAGAAAGATCGCTGCGTCGGTCGCCAGCTGTTGCAAATAAATAAAATTAAATGAAATATTTTTTCCTTTTAATACAATGAAGGCAAGAAATATAATTTTTCATGCAATTATTGATATGAAATATTAATTTATCTCTCGTTAATATGTTAATTTAGTGGCCAAAGTAGTCTCTGCCAAGCTTCATCGTAGAACGCATACTTTTAACTTGCTTTATGTTAAACCAACGCCAACTACAAATTCAACGCGAAAGTTCTATGTGGACCAGCCTTAATTATCAAATAGTAGTTTGTATTATCCTACATACATACATATGTATGGGGGCTAAACCAGGAATATTCATTTGAAAATGCTGATGTCCTACTCATTTATTAAATGAAAGACAAAATAATGATTTTTATAAATATTATATTCTCATTTATACATATGTAACATAGTTACTTAGGCTAATTACTTAGTAATTACTTGTATGTAAGAATACAAACAAAAATTATTTATCAGAAGCATTGCACCTTACATATTGAAAAAAGTAATAAAAGCTCTTAAAAAAGCAAAATCGTTACAGCGAAAAAAGTGTTTGAAAAACCGCATAAATTCAAATCCGCATAAAAAAGAACCGCATAAGTGTATAAGTTGAAATTTTATAAGAAATTATTGAACATTAAAAACATTATATATACATGTGCCTACCTAGTAGATAAAACTGGTCAAAATAGCACGAACCTATTCTTCTGTGCATGAGTATATATACATAAATATATACAAACATATGTGTATATACATATGTATGTATATACATATCTGCATGCGTGCATACAATCCTTTACTCGAAATTCTTAGTTGCTGCAATTTTTATCCCATACATTTTTGCCGACCAAACAACGCGTTTGCCTGTCTAATCTGCTTGCCTCATTTGCCTCGCTCGTTTACTCGCCTCGCTCGTCTGCTGCTGCAAATGAGTGCCTCGCTCGCAACGACGCCCTCGCGAGGGCAGAGCTAATGAGGCCCTCGTTTGCTTTCCGCTCTACTCTTGCGCTGCCCTCGTTTGCTTACTCGCTCGCTGGCTGCTCAGCGCGTGCGCTCGTACTTAACGAGTGCTCGTTTGCAAACAGCCTCGGTTGTTGCTCGTGAGTTGCGCTAGCTCAGAGCAAACTAACGAGCGAGCGAGGCAAATCCGAACCCTGCATATAAGTATATAAGTCTGACAAAATAATATTACGACACCCTTACCGCCATCGCGAACAACTACAGCCAATCGACTGGTTCCTTAACAGCAGCAACCTCCGCGTGATTCTTCCGTGAAGTATCGAGCAAACCGTATAACAGATCGTCTGTGCCTCATTCGAGAATGGCCCACAGTAAAGACCTCCTATATGAAGGCTTCGTCAATCGACCTAACCATTGTCTGATTGTTGTTGATGTAAGCAATCTGAGCTCCCGCCTGGCTTCCGCGAAGGAAATGCTCAAGCGAAACCAAAGGTGTTTACTTTCATTTAACTTTTTCTTGACTAAAGGGCCTTCATGCCACTGCATACACACATATATATGTATGTCTTTACTTACCGTGGTGAAATTCAAATGATATTTCCAAAGTAAATGAAAAGAACTGTAAAATTATTTAATATTTATCTATTCTTAAATAGCCGACTATACATACAATGCTTGGAAGCTGCGAAAAATGATATTGCCAAACTTCGTACAATAAATAACTATTTTTATTTTGCCGCGCAGAAAATTTTGTTTCTTTTTTTAATAAATTTTTTGCTTTTATATTTATGAGCATACAATCGTTTTATTGTCAATGCTCTAAATACTAATTTTATTGTTTTCGTACTCTGGGGAAATGAAATATAAATATATATACATATATTCGCCTAATTTATAAAAGAAGCTTCTAAGAAGATAATTAAATTATATAAAACAAAATACTTCGATTTTCATTATCGCTAGAAATAAGTAAAAGGTAGTTTATTTTAGAAAGGATTATATGGATACCATCTTCGTTTGTATTGCACTTTTTTCAAATGAGTCTATAAAACTTGGTTAAAAACATGAGAGAAAAAAAAATAAAAAAAGGGTATGTGTTTTATAGTAACAGACCACAAAATTTAGCACTACATCTAATTTCCATTAGACTGCGCTGTGCAGGACTGACCTTAGTTAGGGTGGCTTAGAAATCTATCTCAGCGAGAATATTTTTTAGTTCTAATTGTTGCCTTAATTTATAATTGACGCAATTAGATTCTATGAAAATGATATTTCACTAGATATTAGTAAGATTTTTAAATGCCATAAAAAACCCCCATAGAAATGGTCCTGTATACATACGTAAGAACGTTATTGGCCTTAAAAGTTTGAGTCCAGTTTTTGTGACCATAACATGATGTCCAGTTTTCATTTCCAAAAAAAAAAACAAACATCATTTTTTAAACTACTGAAAACTTAAAACTAGTTTTTTAATTACAAAAAAAAATATGAATGTGCAAAAAAAAATATAAATGGCCAAAAATTCATGCTCAGTGCCACAAATGGACTTTTATATGATCGAAAGTTTAAGTCCAGTTTTTAACTACAAATAAAGCAACATTTATTTCTTGCTTTTTAATTATGTCCAGTTATAAATTTACCAAATATTTGGTTGCGTCCCAAATTACCAAAAATGAAGACGCAGTTTTTAAATCAGCAAAAATAAAAGTGCAAAAAATTATGTTCAGTTTTTCATAGACCAAAAATTTACCTCCAATTTTAAACCACCCAAAAAAACTAGAGTCCTGCCTTTAAGCGCCTACAAATTTAAATTCCGTTTTTTAAGCAATAAAAAAATGATGTCCTACTCCTAAATGATCAAAGTCGCATGCTAAGCTTTTAAGTGGCTCAAAATATATGTCCTGTTTTTTACATGGCCAGTTTTAACGTTTTTTAAACGACCAAAAATTTATTTTTTGCTCTTTATTTATGTCCAGCTTTTAGGTTATCAAATATGTTGTCCCCTCTCTAATCAACAAAAATTAAAGCTATAATTAAAGCTTAGTATGTAGGTAAGAAAAAGTGTTCGGTTTTCAAAACCTCAAAGTATCTTCAGTTTTAAAATTACAAAAGAGTTATTTCCATTTTTTTATTTATCAAAAAAAAAAAAGTATGTCCAATTTTTGTAAAACCATACAATGATATCTGATTTTAAATACAGTTTTACAACTACCAAAAAATTATGACGCGCAGTATTTAAATGATCATTTTAGTCTAGTTACTAATAACTCAACAAATATCATAAAAAATATATGATGTGTTTTAAAGAGACCAAAAATTAGTGCGTAGTTAAAAACAAAAAACAAAAAACAACAATTTATCTCCAGTTTATAAATGATCATCAATTTGATGTGCAGTTTTTAAATTTCCAAATATTTATGTTAAACTTTTAAATTATTAAAAATTTATTTAAAAAAAAAATGTTATTTACAAAAAATACTCCAAGCTTTCATATTAAAAAAATTATATAAAATTTTTTCTATCATGTATGTAACCTTAACTACATAGGTACCCAGATATTGTAATTTTCTGGCTTTTTCATATTTTGCAAATAGGTTTCGGTGCTGTTGTCCTACCATTAGCATCAGTCGAGTTGACACGAAGAAAGAGCAATTTCGCTTACTACATACGACAATATTTTCAGTCAAATTTTTAACCAAGTCACACGGACTAAACACATAGAGGTTGAAATTCATGAAGTAAATGAGGATAGCGGTTACTAGGAGTACAAAGCATACGATAAGATACAGTTGTTTGTTGTCTGGCAACGTCGAGGCATGGCAGAGAGTAGTAGTGAATGGCCAAGAAAATTTGAGGTAAGGTCGAAAATTAATTGAAACGAATTGGGTAAACTAATATGGGAATTGAGTTTATCGAGAAATGGAAATTTCAAAATATGAAACATTCGACACATTTACGCTTTTTAGTTACATAATTTATGATTACCTTTTTAATTTTATAACTTAAGTTTTTTTTTTTTGAATTTTTTTTGTAAAAAATTTTTTAATTTAAAATTTTCATATTTAATTTTTTATATATATTTTTCATCTAAATTACTCTATGCAGCGTCCACGTTGCGTCCACCCGTCAAACTTTGGCGCCCCAGGCACGTTTCACCATATACGCTCCCTTCTCGGCAATCATCACCGCCGGCGCATGCGTATTGCCCGATGTCACCTGCGGCATGATGGATGTGTCCATAACACGCAGTCCCCGCACGCCATGCACACGCAACTCATGATCGACCACAGCCAAGGGATCGCTTGCCGGGCCCATTTTACACGAACCCGCTTGATGATTTTCCGGTCCAGTGTCGCGCCGTACCGCGCATTCCCAATAGGCATCTGTGCCGAAGGTAAACGACTCACAACCCATTGCCGGCGTCTTATCCAACCGCATGCCATACTGTTTGAGCGGTGTAGTTTGCGATAATTTGATGGCGAACTTAATGCCTTCGATCAGAGTTTTAACATCACGTTCATCAGTCAAATAATTGGCGACGATGCGTGGCGGCGCTAGAGGATCGTTGGAGGCGAGCGTAATTGAGCCACGTGATTTGGGATGCAAAACAGCTGGGAAAATTTGTACAGAGCGCATGTTGTTCGATAGCAGCTCGCCAACTTGGCCGGTACGCGAGCAGCTTGCCATGTAGCCACCGAAGTAGAGTTGCAAATCTGGTACATTTGGTTCGTCGGCATAGCGTGTATGCAGTTTGGCGGTCACATCTGAGATGCCGGTGCCAGACATAAGACCGTCGCGGAAGAGTAGATATTCCATGGCGGTTGCCCAGTTGAGGGGGGCTGTGTCCGTATCGTCGATGAAGAAGTTGGTAAAGTAGGCGACATGATTGTGTAAATTCTTGCCAACGCCGGGCAAATTATGTACGGGACGTACATTGGCCTGTGTGGCAAAAACAGTGTTAAGTTAGATTTTAGATTTTATAGTTTTATCCTCAATGGTAGTCGTTTTACCTTCATTACTTCGTCGGCTGGCCCAATGCCGCTAAGTAGAAGTATTTGCGGTGAGCTTACGGCGCCACCGCTGACAATCACTTCCTTCTTGGCGAATATCTTGCGCGTGCTACCATACTGATCGATCACTTCAACGCCAACTACGGTTTTACTATCGGGTTTGAAAAGCACCTTGGAGGCGGTGGTGTTAAGCAGAATGTGTAGGTTGTTGCGACTACGCGCCGGACGCAAGAACGAACGCGCCGAACTCCAACGTATGCCATTACGCGATGTCATTTGGGCGATCATGAATCCGGTGGCGTTGCGGCCATTCAAATCTTGCACCGTGTAGCCTGAAACATAAAATTGTAAAGGATTGTTAAGGAAATAATATCGACGGCTGAGTAGAAGATCGACCTATTTCGGCGTTTTCGAACCACTGAATCACGTACGCCATGTCATATCATGCGATGTTATTTTATGTGATGACGTGATATCACATACATATGTAGTGTCATATCTTATGACACCAAATTGTATGAATTTAAAATTTACCATAATAGAAGTTTATAAAAACGTTTAAATCATTCATTCACCACTTACCCATCTCCTCTCCACCCTTCAATATCGCATATGACAATGGTGGATTGTATGGGAAATGTGATACCGGCAATGGTCCACCTTTCGCATGCAAGTCCCTATCCACTTCATCCAATTGCATATTATCCTCCGATTTCATAAAGAATGGCAAGACGTCATCGTAAGACCAACCGGGATTGCCCGCTGCAGCCCAATTGTCGTAGTCTTCTCGATTGCCTCGTATATACATCATACCGTTTAGCACTGAGGTGCCACCCAATACTTTACCACGTGGCCACGAACAGCGTTGTCCTTCGGAACCCAAGCACGCCATACGCTCTGGTTCGGTTGTGAAGCCCCAATCAATGCTGCTGCCAAGGAAATTTAAGAACATTGAAGGTATTTGTGCCCCAACCGGTTCATCGCCGCCTGCAAAGAAGGAAACAGACAAAATTAAAGAAGTTCGTGGAATTTGAAATATTATCATATATGTATATAAATATGTAAAATTTTTATTTGAGTTGTAATCTATTCAAAGGATCGGAGTTAAACACCAAAAACGATGGTTTTGCTTATCTTATTATTTTGGTTATCAGGTTATCTGGTTATATATTTTATTTAGTTTACAACAATAGAATACACTACAGCATAATAATTTTTAATCAGATAACCTGTTCAACCGGCAAGTGTGAACAATCCCAATATCTTATTTGAAAGTTCGCCTCTAATTCTGTTCTATTACTTCACCTGTTTATAATTTCACCATAGCATATATCATCGTTACCTGCAGACTTATTGTGATTTCGGGCAAAATTTTTTGGAAGAAACGAAATCACCAGTAGATACTTAATTTTTTTAATTTTATTTAATTTTTTTTGCTTATTTTGAGACATTTAACTTTTGTTGATAATTTATTCCGCATTTTATTTTTTATTTTAAAATAATTTGTTTACTTTCTCACGCTTAAAATAGTCATTGCAATTAGTTTTGCCACTCCGGCGAATATTTTGCGCTATGGCTGTCGGCAAATATTGTATGTACACCTTTTCTATTGCTTTATTTATAAGCCACTATTTTCTTTCAGCTTAGCCGCCAATTTGGCGTTACTTGTTGGATGCTTCAATTACTTTGCTTTGTCACTGTTTTATTATTTTAGCTAGACTCTAAGTTGATGTCAAAGTTGACGTATCACTGCTAGCTATGTATCTATTATCTTGATTAAAAAAAAAAAAACATTTCATGTTGTTATTTTATATGTATGTATGTATGTGTATTTATTTGATTCCACAGTTTATTTCTCATCACCGCCCTCGTCGAAGTCATGTCGTGAAACGGGTCAAAGGTGTTTTGATACAATTTCGGTGCATCATCAATTGCGATCTGGCTCTTCTACAGTTATTTCTTTTCTATAAATAGTTAAGAGTTTTATTTTCTTGCTTCTCATGTTTTTTTTTTTGGTTTTCTCCGCTTCCCTCTGTAGAGTTTCAAATTATGCGGTTAAATGGCGTAATTTTTCACGGGTTAATTGTGCGATTGCGTCAGCCGTCAGCCAGAAGCATTTCCAAAAACCCTCCGCTACTCTGAGGGAAAATTCAATGAATTTGTGAAATCAGTCAAACTAAGAAATGAGTAATTTTTAGTGCTTCTGCTTATTTAGTGTACTTGTTGTTGTTGTTGTCGTTTGTGTAATTTATTTTGCATAGTTAAACCCATAAATGCATTATCCGTGGCTTGTTTGGTAATACAAAACCATCCGAACGGCGTATATATGTATATAGACAACGTAAAAAAATTGCATAAAATTTGCAAACGACACCAGCTTTAAAGCGTTTTTGCTCGAGTGTTGAGAAAATTTGTGTATGTATTTACTTTAGGCGATACAAATTTGCATTCATACATATGTATGTGTATACTGAATGTATTGGCCAACCGATGACCATACAAATAATAATAATACGTAATATATACTTAACTTTTTATTTACCCTTTTTAAGATGTACATATTTTGTTAAATTTTTAATTACATTTTCCAAAATTATTTACCTTATATTTCATTTCACTTTATTTTATATCACTTAATTTTTATGGTTGTTATTTTATTTTATTTTCGTTTATCTAATTTTATTTGATTTTATTTTTAATTTAATTAATTTTTTTTAAATTTCATATTTCTTTAATTTCATTTTATTTTACTTTGTATTTAATTTAATTTTTTTTATATTTTATTTTATTTTAATCAATATTGTTTTTTTTCTATTTCACTTAAGTTTATTATTTTTTATTATATTTCTTCACTGTTCTTCATTTTATTTATTTTTATTTGTTTTATTTTATTTCTTTCTTTAATTTTTTGTATTTTGTTTTATTTTATTTAAGTTTATTTTAATTTTATTCCATTTTACTTTATTATACTTGTAATTTAATTAAATTAAATTGATATTTTATTTTATTTTATTTTATTTTATTTTATTTTATTTTATTTTATTTTATTTTATTTTATTTTATTTTATTTTATTTTATTTTATTTTATCTTATTTTACAAAATTTTTTACTTTGTTTTATTTTATTTTGTTGTATTTTGTTTTATTTAATATTTTGTTTTGTTTTATTTTATTTAATTTTCCTTCTTTTTTACCTTGTTTCAGTTTTTTTTTAAATTAATTTGATTTGATTTAATTTAATTTAATTCTTTATATTGTGTGTTGCATTAAATTTTTTGTATTTGATTTAGTTTTATCTTATTATAATTAAATTTGACTCGATTCTATTTCAATATTAAAAACCTGGAAAGCCATGCCCAACTGAGATAAATAATCGGTTTCATCGTCAATAATAACACATACGTGGCTAAAGACAGCTGCAAAGTTTTTGTTATTGTTTACACCTTATACATATCTAGTATCCGTGGCAACGGCAGATTGTGCCGGTTGACTGACAGCTGGTAGCGTTTTGCTGTCAATAATTAGTGGAAATTTATCGCGCGCGAATGTGTGGTTTTTTGATGTTTGTGGTAAGGTTTTATTCATACTTAATTTATAGATTATGCAGCCTGATTAAAGAAATTATGACATTTGTCGATGGTTGCATAAAGCAGTGACTTACAAGTCTGATGGCGAATCTATGGCAGAAAAGTAAAAATTTGTGGAATTTTTCCAAGCTCTGCACAAAATTAAAAAAAAAAAATATCAAAAAAAATTAGTTTGAAAAACATTGTAATTATTAAATACGAAACATCATGCAACCATTTTTGACCGCCACTGTATCTACAAAATTCACGTATATATGTACATATGTACATATCTACAAATACTAACTAGCATTTTCGGGTTCCCTCCATTAAACTACTTCTGTATTAAAGATGATTTGTATTTGGCAATACTGACCTCGGCTGAAATCTACGTATTTTCGCATTCACGCGATCTCTGAATTTTAAATATTTAGTTGATAATGATGAGTTTTAATTTCTATCTTAAATTACAGTTTTGTTTCTTTTATTGTTAATTATTTTAACTTCCCACCACTTCAATACAAAAGCCATTGCCAGCTGCGCCGCGCCCAAACTGCAAATTATTTATGTACACGTACATGCACCACCGTATTTATACAATTTTCATATATTTCCTCATCATGAACGACGGAGGCAACAACATACATAACAACAACAAGGTCAAGTACATGAAATCTTCGTTTAATGCTTGAATTTATTTTGAATAACTTTTTCCGAGACAAATTATGATGGGAATTGAATTTTAATTCCGTCTGTGTTTATATGTATGCATTTGCTTTGTAGTTTTTTTTTTTTTTTATAAAATCCTTCTGTTTTATTGTATTTGTAAGCAGTTAGCCGCTCGCTGCAGTTAACTGACATTTGCAAATAACAAGTAAGGCTTACGAAATTTAAGGTAAATTTGCATAAATAGCTATGCAAGTTTATATGTAGATATGTATGTAATTAATTAATTGAGTGGAGACCATCTCAGCATTAACATATTTTAATTTTCTGTGTAAGAAAGGTCGTATGAGATTTAAGCAACACTTTAAACTAATCTTTTTTTTTTTAATCATAAAATGTATAGTTAGATAAATAAGCAGCAGAGAAAAGAAGCGTACGGCTGACTAATTACGCTGAGTGCTTGAATACTCGCCATCTACACCAAACTCCTAGTAAAGTCACTCGAGCCATTTTGATGAAGAAGAGTGTGGAGAGTTTTTAGAAGTAAAATTAGTGGAATGCTCCCTTCTTTCCGTATCCTTTTATTTTTTATCTCCGCATATGTAATAATGATGTATTTTGGAACGATTTTCCGTCATCCCTGGTTAAATTTGGTTTGGAGACAAATCAGCGTCGGCATTGTTCAGTATTAGGGTACGAAAATTTAGATTGGTGATGGCACAAACTTTGACGAGCGATGACGGAAAATCGTTCCAAAATATATCATACGAAAATGAGAATATGTAATCGTAATTTATTCTGAATTTCATCGAAATTTGACCTCGCCGAATTTATTCTTGTTCTAGAGTAATTTGCTAGAAAAAGTCACTTCCAAATTGAATCGCTGTTTTTTTCTTTTCATTTATATATAATATAATATTTTAATATGGACACATGGATTCGTAGTACATACAAAAAATTTAGAAGCAGATCTCATAAATTTATATTTTTCTATGAGCCGTAAATGCTTACAGAAAACAAGTTTCCAACTATTTTATCAATTTCAAAAATTTGCTTTTTGTTATAGCTTCAATGCACACTTGCTCACGAAAACTTCTTAATTGAATAAATACATATATCCGAGTGGTGGTTGTAAAGTATGTCAACTTTTAATGAATGCGAAAAACGTACATATTTTCGGCGAGACTTCCTAATATAAGTATTTATTTATGCGATAAACACTAAGCAGAACTAATGAAATTTTAGACATCTAAATATTCAAAATTAGCAATAGTTTGCATGTTTAATAGTAAAACTTTAATAAATGAATATACTATAGTTGTTAAAAAAAGCAGATGGACAGACACATATCTTCGTAATTTTTTGGGAGTCTATTTGACTGAACATGTCTTCCTTATCAAGCTTATTAATTGTATGAGGATATCTGCAAAAAAAAATAATTTTGAATTAATCATCTTTATTTTTATTAAACCGCCGAGTTAATGATTTGTTAATAAGTTAAAAAAAAAGTACTTTTGATAAACATGCATTGCTATAAAAAGCGATGGGGTGAGCTTGCATCTCAAATGTTTAAATATACCTATGTGCATAGATGTTTAAGTTGACATACGCATGTATAAGTTTATGCTATAACTACCATACCAATCTAGTATAAATAAGTACTTATTCAGCAACCTTGACAACCTGAAACAAATGAACTTTACATGCTATTGCTTCTTGCTGCCATAAAAAGCGTACAAGTTGGAAAATTGCAACAAAGTACACACTCACAATTTTATTGACAAATTGATGGCCGAATTAGCCATAAATTAGTTGCGCAGAAAAGCTACTGTTTATGGTAAAATGAAGGTATGTGTTTAATTTGTGTATGCATTGAACTTTAGTGTTGTCTTGTCAGGCCTATAAAAATTCCGACGACTCATTCACAATGGCCGTATTGAATGCAAAACTGCTGCTGATGACCGTACCAGCTGTACTATATAAATGAAAGACTTAAGACACAAACTTGTGATTGCTTTCAGCGCATTTTATGCAGCAACAGCATTTTTCCAAGCTATACAAAATTAAACAGTAGCTCTTTGGCACTATTAAATTGGCAATTACACTGGCGAGCCATGTAAAATATGTTTAATCGAATTGAAATTAGTTTAGTGTTTATGGCACGATCGTTGGCTTAGGTACAAGCATCTTTATTTAATCGATTGTGTGACTAATGTGTATGATTGCGAAAGTTACAGCATTAAATAATAATACGAAATATAATTGAAGATGAAAGATGATGAACTGGAAACTCTTTTTAAAATGAAATGGTCTGTGGCCAACTATTTAAAAAATTAAATTCAACTTGAATTGAAGAAATAAGGTAATTGCAATGTATGTATATCACAATATGGGTGTCGTAGTTTGATAATAATTTAAAAAAAGGTTGCCACTTATTTAAAATATTAAGATTTAATTGAATTTTACACAAGTTATATGATATATTGAAATGTAGATGTTTTAGTTTGAACGTACAGAGAATTTTTGAGGTAGTTGGAGAGGGTTGCCATCTATTTAAAAAGTCATATTTTAATTATTTAATAAGTTAAAATAATTTTTACAATATAGGCATCAACAGCAATGGTTTTGCAAAGGCCTCATTTCTAAACCACAAGTATGAGGGTTGCCACCTTTTTAAAAAGCCTGATTCAACTTGATTTAAGCGAACTATTTGATTCAAATATATATCACAACATGAGTGCCAGGCGAAAGAGATTTAAGAACGCTTAATTTAAAAATAAAAAATTAAATTTCGGCAAAGTTTCAACGTGTTGAGTTTTTTTTGAAATAAATCACACTTAACGCTACACATAAAAATTTCACTCATTCAGCGAAGTAGCTGAGGGAGAACTTATATTTTATAACACGTAATTTTTAAGCAAAAACCAAAACCGACTTCAATTATCATATGTATGGGACCACTACCTTTCCGATGCAAAAAGAATTATCGAAATCGGTTGAAGTGGTCCAAAGTTATGCGGTAACATACATAAAAATAAAATAAAAAATTAAAAAAAAAATATTTCGTCGAACTGATAACCTCCTCCTTTTTTGGAAGTCGGTTAAAAAGTTAACATTTTTGTGTATTGCAGCATCTTCCAGGCTCCGCCGATAAATTTAAAGGTTTACCCAATTACGATTTAGGCAAAGAATCACCTTTTAAGGAACGTTGCTGCTGCAGTTGCATCACCCAGCAACATTGGTAATCCAAACATCAGCGGCTTTGTAGCCAAATGGTATGTTAGCAAAATCGAAAATGATGTGTTAGGTGTACAACATTCAGCTGCAGTCAGCATTTGAACATAAGCAACCAACCATTTGTGTGCCCACAACAGGTTTTACATTATTATTATTATTTTCTTTATACACCCGAAAGTGAAGTAAAGAAAAATCTTAAGCGCCACACTAGCACTCAAGCATTTCATCAACTTTTAATCATATCTTCATTAAAAAAAAATAAAACTTCATACATGCAACCTGCAATTATAGACACTTTTACTGTTGATAAGTTAATTAGTCCACCAAATTGGCATTTTTGTGAGCACTAATGAGCAAATGCTGGAAAATTCCAAATTAAAAAAGGAGTTTAAATAAATACATATTCATACATACAGTACATGTGGTCTACTGTCATATATGTAGATATTCTAGACCTATTTTTCCATGCACCTACCACAAATATGCCTCTAAATATAGCTCGCTTCATATATTGCTTGGCATAATTAGTCATCATGTTGATTGGAAGTCTTTTGTGAACCGGAAAGATATAAGTTTTTAGTTTGATTTTGGCAATAATATAGCAGCAAATAGTTTGTATTTAAGCTAATTGATTAAAGTGACTAGACGTTTCGGGCGAGTAAACTAGACTCTAATGAAAAAACACCATCCAAGAGTATCTCCAAACAAATTTCAACATTTAGGCTTTTCCGGAAGTCAAGCCTGTTGAAAAGCACTGGACAAAACAAGAAATCAAAGAATAAGTAGATTCTCTCTTTTTTCTACATAGAAGCAGTAAGTATATGATATTCAGGCCAAGCAATCATTCAGGGCTATCGCTAAATCTATTGTAGTCCGCATATTTGTGAAAGCAACGAAAACACGATCACTGAATCCGAATTGCTACGAACGCAGCCATTCACAGTATATGGGGCCCTTAGAGGCTTCCATATTAGCATGAACTTAGAGTGAGGCTCCGCATGGGAATTTGTGTAAAACACGAGCTTACACATTTTCCTATATGGAGATTACCATACCAACATACCCAGGGGGGTTCCGCGTTTGCGGGGCTACGGGTGTCATAATCCGGTTACCCCTGTTAGAGACTACCAGTACTGAGTCGGTTGGAGTCTTAATTGATAGAAGAGTCTACGGATTTCGAGGTCTTACCAGTGACTTAAAACCGGGGACCGCGGGCTAACAGATGCCCCTGGAGTGTCTTCGTTGGCTAGACAAGTAAAAATAGTGAGACAAACTAGGCTGAAACTAGAACATCTAAGATCGTACAGCTGGTAAGATTTGCAAGATGTGGCTCGTCAAGTAACTCGAGCGTGTGTAGAAAACCGGAAAAGGAGCAATAATCCATGCCTAATGGCCACCCGGGCAGGAAAGTACTCCCCAGTAAAGCTAGTAAGACTTGCGAGATTAGTAAGACGAGCAGTGTGAATGAGGTGAGTTAAGTGACTCGGAACAGGGGTTGAAAGTCCAAGACTGGGCGAAGCTGTTCTCTGATTAGGGAGACAGTGTTGGAGGTTGATGTATGATGGTAAAAGCAAGTCTGACTAGTTGTGGGGTCAAGCATGTGTATTATGGTAAGTTTAGTAAGTCGCGTGAGTTGAGCTGGTCGAGCAAGTCTGGCTGAGGAACACTACTGTCTGTTCAGTGAGGTACGGCCCCTTCGGAGAGTATCGCGGGGGCCGTGGTTTAATGCCTCAATTCGGGTAGAACTCGCAAAGGTTCAATATGGAGTGCATTTCAACCGGGTGCCGGGACCCAAAGAAGGCAGAGATTTTAAGTAGGTTTCGGCTTTACCAAAGTGGTAAGTGTGTCCCCACACCACTGCCTTTGGAACTGAAATGCTTGCATTTCAGGGCAATGATTAAGGCATGAATTAATCCGTTTAGCTTTTGAGCTTCATGGAGCTCGGATTGCATTTAATGCGGTAGGTGCCCACGTTAAACCTAAACTCCAGATTGGTTACAGGCGTTGATGGCTGATGTGTTGATTAGTGCCTATGAAAGTCATAGTGAGTGCTGAATGGCGAATTGGTTGGCAGATTTTGAATTTTGAGCTTTCCTAAGGCATCAAGCAATACGGAGGCGTTTGCCTAACTTGGCTGCAACTAGACAATGATCCGTTTGCTACTATTTTGATAAGCATACTTTGCTTAAGTGAGTACAGTATTTCCTCACTTAAGAATAAGCAACTGGTTAAAGGAATTCCTCCTTATGTGACTTCAAATGTGTGTTCTTGGAACTTATATTCAGTGAGTACTGTCCTTCTTAGTTTATATAGGTATGTATAATTATCAGCGGCACTTTTCTTAATTACTCTGATATGTAGTTAATTATCTGAACATGAATTTTATATCTCTAAAACTAACATGTTGTTATCGAATAAATTGATCAGTGGGTTAAGTATTTAGTCAATGTATATACATGAATAGTATGCACTTGTAAAGTGTATTCGTATGTATAGATAGTAAGTATATATTATACAATAAATGTATAAACAAAAAAAAAAACAACCACAGCTGCGGTAAATTAATTGAAATGACATTTTGATAGATAGATACATATTTACAACACAGCCCAGAATTTGGCAAAATTCGTGATTTTTTTTTTATGGGACACGATGTTTCAGGAGTAATTCACCCATGAGTGTGAGCATAGTTAAAGAAAAACCACGAAATGTTGCTATTGTTGGTCATAACATGGATTCGTAGTACAAAAAAGTATTACTTCCGATAAGGGATTGCCTCAAAGTCACATAGTTGAGACTTAGAAAAAGGCGTTATACTTTTTCCATTCTTTCGGAATGCCCGTGAAATTTTTTCGTGACTTTTTTTTGCAATTTTGGAGCCTGCTTTAGACTATTGAGATAATTGGGAACTTACTGCTCCGAAAGTATACATATTTCAATACTGATTTTACTTTTTATGAATGTTTATAAAAGGAAACGTAAACATACTGCAAATTTTCTGATTAAATGGCTGTTTGCGGTTCTCATGAAAAATTACAAGCCCTTTTGTTGTAAGTTAGTTGAAAAAGTACTTTGCTGTTGCTGTAAATTTTCTTGAAGAAATAAATATACGAGCACTTTTTTCTTGAGAGCTGCAAGTTCATTTTGAAGATTTGATTACACACAGGTGAATAATAAAAAACTCAGTGCGTGTAGTCCCTACGCGCGGAAGAAGTGAAACTTAATAGAGGAAATTCTTCATCTTCATCTTCATCTTCATCTTCATCTTCATCTTCATCTTCATCTTCATCTTCATCTTCATCTTCATCTTCATCTTCATCTTCATCTTCATCTTATCTTTATATTTGTTTTTGATTATATTCTTGTCTTTGCATTAGTCTTTTCCCGCCCAATTGGCGTTTAACGCAGCTATTCGTTTTCTATACCCGTCATATGCTACCTGTACCGTGGCGTTAAATTTTTATCGCAAAAATAACGGAGCTATAATAATAAGATTTGCTTCAATAATTTGAGTTTAACTTTTTAAACAGGTGGCCACCCTCTTCAGGCACCTCAAAAATAGTTTAATTGTGTTTCTGTAAGCTCTTTCTGTACTGTATAGTATTTTAAGCGTAAGACTTTTGTATAATTTAACTAAATTTTACTTTTGAAACAGGTGGCAAACCTCCTACATTTAGCTAGAAAATACAACTTATTCAAAACCATTTCTTTTGATACCCATATTAGGATAATTCGTTTAACTTAATAAATAATTTGAATTTGATTTTCGTATATATGGCAACCCTTTAAAAGACTAAAACCATACTGCACATCTGCAGTGACACCTCATTTTTGAACATCGTACGAACGATACAGATTTTATGACTTGATGTTAAATATTTTACGCAACCCTCTGCGGCAGAGAAATTTTGAATTCGATTTTCTAACATGTGGCAACTCCTTTCATGGAACTAAGGCTATGGTGTACACTCGAAGTACAAGGCCTTTCATGTGACACCTCATTTTTAAAAATCGAACGAACGATACAGATTTTATGACGTGGTGTTAAATATTTAACGCAACCATCTCCGAACTCGATTAAGAAGTTTCACTTCAATAAAAATTGATAAAAAGCAAAAAGTATGCACACTAGACTACATCAATCCCCATAAAAAAAAGACGGAATTATAAAATCTATTTTATTTCAAGACTTGCACTAAAATATTTCGGTAAAATATTAAGATTTACGTGAGCTGGACCGATTTGAAAATAGCTCCAAATATTTTTTATGAATAGAATTTGTGTTAAAAAAAAAATTCAACGGAATTATAATAATGAGATTTTTGATACCAATTTTGAACTTTTTTCAGAGAATAACTCAGTCAAAACTTTACTGATTTGGATTTATGAGGTGTCATTGGAATGCTATTTATTTATTTGAAAATAAACACATTCAAAATTTCGAAATTTTTTTTTGATATTATTATGCAACTTTTTTAATCTTACTTTGAAGAAATAATTTTTATTCTTAAAAACTCAAATTTAACTCACATAAATCTAAATATTTTTCCGAAATATTTTGCTGGAAGTCTTCAAATATAATAAGTTTAGTAATCCCGAAAGAAAAACCGCAACTTTTGTTGGTGATGCAGTCTAATGTACATATATACATGAAATTGTCCCGAAAAAGGTCCTGAATTAGGCCCGAAATGATACCCAAACGTCCCGAGCTAGTCCCGGAATGGACCCGAATAACTCCAGAGGTAGTCCCAAACTGGATTGAAACTAGTCTCGAAATAATCCCTATAAAGTTATTTTTACAAATCAAAAAGGCTTCTTTAATGCTTTTCAATTTTCACACCACCCATCTTCACTCAGAAATTATTATTTTATAAAATACGGCAGTGTGAATAGCGTTGAAAATGTTCATTACCAATATATATAATCTACTTATGTATATGTACATCGATTTAAAAAAAATTAAAATCCATTCGCTCCATTACAAATCATTATCGCATTACTCTCACTTGTGACGTATTTAAGCATTAAGCTAAATGGCAGTGCATATGTATGTATGTACATATGTACCACATTGTATCCTATCATACATTTAGCAGCCACGCATATTTACATACATACAAATGTACATATATACATATGTGCATTTACACACATAGAGACATTAAATTATCTAACACTTACCCGCTTCGATAAGCAACACTTTCCATTGCGGCACCTCGGACAGACGTGAAGCAACCACCGAGCCAGCCGAACCGCCGCCAATCACAATAAAATCATAGTCATAATCCGGCTCCGATCGAAACTGTCAAATGAGAAAATAATAATATTGGTATACATTTTTGTCGCTAATGTAAATGTTGAGATTTTCGACTAAAGAAATACATAAGTGAGAAAAGTTAAAAAGTGATAGTCATATGTATGTAGAATGATGCCATCATAAACAGCGTAAAAAATACATACTTTTTTTTTATATTACTTAAACAGGTCGATAAATATTTCTAACCCACGTATTATGCATTTGTATGTAACTAAATTAATATGTACCACTGCAGCACGGGAGATGGTTTCTAGTATCGGGAAGCAAAGGCATACCAGAAAAAGAAGAGCAAGCATATATACCAGCTAATTAGCGCAACTAACTGCCATCCCTAAATTGGCGCGTCAAGCGCCAAACAACTGTCAAAAATCCTCATGCCCATACAATTTGTATGAAGCATCCCACAATAACGCGGCGCTAACGCCGAGCAAATGGAATTTTCATTTTTGACAGGGCGTTACGTGTTGAAGTTGGATGCGGAAGACGGAAAGAAAGAGAAAGGACAAAAAAGTGAAAGAGGAAACGAGAATAAAAACGAGAGGATCTGAGAAAACGTCAAAAATTACGACGCGTTGATTTGGGGATAGCGCGCGCTGACACTCGTCGACAATGGATAACGCAACGCTTAGCGCTCCAATTTAGGGACGGCAGTAGGTTTCATAAATAAATGTCCGAGGATTGGAGTGTCTGTGGACTTTGCTCAATCTAGAAGAAGAGATTTCTAGTCGTTTGCACCAATTAGCGCAGACAAACAACTGGCACGCATCACCATTTCATTGAATTTAGAGCCGCTTTTTATAGTAAGAAGACAGGGTGCCTCGATGCTATGTTACAGTTTTAGACCGCCGAAAAACGAATACGATTATTTGGAGCAAAATCATGTGGCCAAAACGGGAATTAAGTAATAGATCAGGGTAGCTTCTTACACTGAGCAGCGGAGAAATCTGCTTGGCCATAGGTCTGCTCACTTCCCTTATTACTCTAGCAAAGGTATGCGTAGAGACTCGTTGTGCCGTTCAATGACTTCTGCAGAAGCTGCAAGGACGAGGAGGAGCCTGAATCAGTAAGACGAATTAAAAAAAAAAAAATGTGTTTGTTGTATGTAAGCGAAGCCGAGCCACTGTTTAGTTCTTGTAGGCCAACTGAGCTACTGGGTGCGTACCCCTGATTTAGAGTGTCGATAAGCAAAGGTTTAGCTACTTATAAATTTTACAAAAGTTAAGTTTAGTTTACAAAAGACTCAAAAATTGTGTCTAGTGTTGAAAAAATTAATGTCAAGTTTTTAAATTACAAAAAAAAAATTCCCCTCTTCAAATGATAAAAGTTTATGTTCAGTTTTCACAAGACCAAATAATTATGTCGAGCCATTAAGTGCAAAAAATGTCCAGTTTTCAAATGATCAAAATTTTTACTTAGTTTACAAATTTATGTCCAGTTTTTAATAAACAAACATTTTTACCCAGTTTTCAAATGACCACAAATGTATGCCCGGTTTCAAAACGACTTAACATTTTTTATGTCGTGTTTCGATCAATTTTTAATGACCAACAACTTATGTTCAGTTTAGACATGACCAAACATTTATGGCCAGTTTTTAAAGTACCCAAAATTTGTTTTCGGTTTTCAAACCAAAAAAAATTGGATTTGTATTAAATTTTTATAGCAACAAAATTGAAGAAGTCTGATAAAAGATACTCTGAGTAGTAGCTTAAGTATCTTATTTTTTTCAGTGTGCTGCATTTTTAGTTGAATTTGTTCTAAATACAATTTTTTACTTTATAGCTGCGCTTTTTATTAAAAAAGAATTGTTATTTTCAAAAGAAAAAATATTTTGATCAATGAAATGTGTGACTTTGAAAAGCTTAAAAGTTGCGTTGTTACAGAGATTAAGTAAATTAATCGAAACACCTCAGTTTTAAGAGCGCAATGCGATATATATACCTTCTTCAAAAGAGGCACAACTCAAAATTTTAAATTTTTGAAATTATGCGCCGAAAATATACACAAAGCTTTTATTTACCTTTCTGCAAAAGTTGAAGCAATTTTCGTTTTGATTTGTTATTTGTTAAAAAAAAAAACCAAGGTAAAGTCTCCCTTGCCCATATGAATATCATGTGCTCAGAAATAGTTTTTCGCATTTTCTACCAAACGTGTAATTTTAAGTTGTGCCCCTTTTTTCTATCCATGTACACACATACAAAGATGTAGTTACTTGTAATAACTGCTTGCCTGACTTTCAACCTATCACGCGAGAATCTATTTTTTTGTTTGCTTTTTTATAATTTTCATAATTCTTAATTCAACTTTCGACTTACCCTTGGCGTGGCGCGGCCACAGGGATCCTCGAGATCGCATTGTGAACGAATGAACACCTCGAGCAGACCCATGAAGAGCATGAATGCGCTGCCGCCACAGGTGGAGGCCAATGTGGGACCGGTTGGCACGCTCACCAGGCAATCGCAGCGGCTAGCTGACATGTTGGCTATTTGCTATATGCCGACAATCTATGTAAATATGTTATCTCTTGCTGCTGTTGTATGTATTTTATTATTCGCAATTTGAATAATACTCGCCGTGTATTTGCTTGCCGGTTTAATATTTTGATTTTGAAAGTAACACTAAACGGTGCACTTTTCCACTGTTATTTTACGCTGCTAGACGTAGGTATATATGTATATGTCTTTTAGAGTTGTTGCACGTTTTCTCACTGTTTCGATATTTATTTTTTATTTTCCCAAGCTCCGTTTATTAGCGATTACCGGCTGTCTGCACGTTTGTTACCAATTTGGCTTACTGTTTTTTGCTGTTGTTGTTTTTGCATTGCCTGCAATAAAAAATAATGCGAATAAAAAACAATTAAAGTCATTTCAAATCTATGGGCGCAGAGTAGCTGGAGTTAGTGTGAGTAATATTAGCAGCGTGGCAATCCATTGCCACCGCATTTAGAAGCTCTACATACCTATTGGGACAGCGAATTTTTCAAAATATATGCAACAATTTTTATTCAAATATTTTTTTTGTATTCTAATATTTTTTTTGTATAAAAATGTGGTTCATTCTACAACAAAAAACATAAAAATACAATTCCAAAACTTTCTGCAAAACTCGCGAAAATTCGGCAAACTTTCATGCAAATTTTCTACTTTTTAACCAGATTTTTTAGAATTTTTTTGAGTATGCAGTTTTGTAGCCCCATTATTTTTATTGTAATAAAGTACAAGTCTCTTTCACACAAAAAATGGTTTGTCGAAAATACTTTATATGGAAAAAATGCAAAACACTTTCAACAAAAAATCCTCAAAAATCAATTCGATTTTCAAAAAAGTCTAAAAATTATGTTTTTATGTTTTTTGTTGTAGAAGAGGCCACATTGTTATATAAAATTGGCGGAAAAATATTAGAATAAAAATTGTTGCATATATTGTGAAAAATTTGCTGTGCTAATACTTTGTTCCGGCAGTGTATAAAATTTTTGGAAAATTCAGCAAGTTTTCATCAAAATGTCAACTCTTTACTGAATTTACAGAATCTTTAGAACATTTTTAGGTATGCAGTTTTGTAGTCCATACAATTTTAGTTGAATGAAGTGCAAGTTTTCACGCCCAATTAATTCCGTTGATTTTTGATATTTTTTTTTTTTGGTGCCGGATATTTGCACTTTTTTCCATTAATTTCTTACGAAATAAAAAGCTTGGGACCGTTAGCAACAAAGTTTCAAAAAATCAGGGCCACTTTATGTAAATTTCAGTTTTTAGATATATAAAAAAAACCGCAAAAGCAGTCTCAAGAAAAAAATTTCTAAAATCAAAGCAATTTTGCAGCCGGTTGAAACTTCCACTTTATTAGAAAAAAATTGTATTGACTATAAAACTGCATACCTAAAAATGGTCTAAATATTTGATGAAAATTTGCTGAATTTTCCTAAATTTTTTTTTAAAGTTTGAAAGAGTGATTTATATTTTTTTTTGGTTAAAGCTTGGACGGTATTTTTATAGAAAAAAAAATATCTCGAGAAACATTACGAATATTGAAAAAAGTCAACACATGGTCTTTTTGTTTGTCACAGTATGTATGTACGTGTTAGGAAATTAATACAGAAATGAACAACACACTCGTATGGGAATAAGTTAGAAGGAATACATAAATTTCAAAAAAAAATTCTTATTTATGTATTAATCAACACAATTTTTTACACTTGAAAGTGGTAGGCACGCCCTCCCTTCTTGTGGGCCGAAACATTATATTTCTTCTGATTTCGATGCAATTTTTTTTCTATTCCTCTTTTATTTTAAAATCCTAAATGCAAAATATGGGAAGCTCGGATCACTATAACGTCTAAAACTCAAAAAAATATATGTAGGTGTGAAATTTCTATTGTTCGAAAAATTATTTCCGCGAAATTACGAAAAAAGCTGAAAATCGAAAAATTAAGAAAACCGATAATTACATACATATATTTGCCAAGTCGCCATCTATAATCGAATAACGAGGTCTGGTAGAATCTTGCTCTTTTAGCACAAAAGGTACNGGTGTGAAATTTCTATTGTTCGAAAAATTATTTCCGCGAAATTACGAAAATAGCTGAAAATCGAAAAATTAAGAAAACCGATAATTACATACATATATTTGCCAAGTCGCCATCTATAATGGAATCTTGCTCTTTTAGCACAAAAGGTAAAAATTTGACTTTTATAAAGATAAGTTAGAAAAACAAGTTTAAAAAAATATACGCGGCGAGCAGCTAAAAATGAGATTTTCTCAGTTATTTTTAAAGTAGAAATTTGCGGAAGTGTTCGACTTTTTGCTTATCTGTGCATAAAGTCGTTTTATATTTCGGAATAAAAGAACAGGGTTTAAGCTTTCTTAACATCTTTTTAAAAATATTCCATCGCGTTCTGTTTTTATATTATAACGGTTAAAATTATGTTAATAATTGGATTTTTTATATTTTTAAGTTAAAATATCTAAAAAACTAGAGCCAATCTGAAATTGCTAAGGCAGATTCGAATTTTGCGTACAAATATATATATAGGAATCAGCTGCAAAATTTTGTTGGCTGGTATAATTTAATAACTGCTCTCGGCCACGATTGCTTATCGTAAAAATAGGCACACAATTATGTTCATAAAATTCTTGAATGACTCAAAAAGGAGCAGCTGCAGAAAATATCCCGCAGCGAATTAAGTTTTTCTTTATTTGCGTTTTTTTTTTAATAAATAACTTAAAAGAAGACACAAGAAATAGCAGCAAGCAACCTTTTTGAGTATTTGTTGATGGAGTGATTTTTTGTTGTGTGTGACAAAAAACACGACCAACGTTTTCTTACTCCTATTCCTATTATAAGCGATCTAATTACACAATTATGCCAAGAACTAAACTTTACACAAGCACCAGTGGAAAATAAATATTAAAAAAATTAAACCAGGCATATAGAAAATAAGAGACAAAAATAAAAAAAAATAAATAAAAACATTTATCGATAAGCATAAAGCCTTATTAATAATTTCCTACGCAAAAGTTCACATGACCTTAGTCGTAAAACGTGAAAAAGAGGCGAAGAGCAATAAAAAAAGGTAAACAAAATTACCATAAAAATCAAAAGGCAACAATAATCTACCAAAAAATATCAATTTACCGTTATTGTGGTGGCTGGCAGCGCCTACCTTCTGTCGGCAGTAGCAATTTCAGCTCCAGTTTTTTGTTGCTGCCACAAGGCCACTGAGAAACTACCGCAAATAGAAATAAATGTAACGAAAAAAAACAACACCAACAACCAGTAGCAATGAAATCGTATTTCATTGCACATTAACCGTACAAAAAAAAAAATAAATAAAAAAATATATATATTAAATTAAACCTATTTTATGAGCAACTAACTGAGCATTTTGCTTTTCGAAATGTTGCAAGTTCCCTCGGCTGCTATTGTTTAACTGTGCTTCTATTTTGGCAATATAATAACTTAAATCGATTTCTAAAAAAATTGCTTCTTTGAAGATTCATACTTACAAGCTGAATAAATTGATCACACTAAGAAATGATGGGAAAAGACGGAGCTTAAGTCAAATGACCTGATTGACAGGCATTTAATGATTTGTATAGCACATTGCAAAACAGATGCCCCAGATCATAAGCGGATTTTGNAATATATATATTAAATTAAACCTATTTTATGAGCAACTAACTGAGCATTTTACTTTTCGAAATGTTGCAAGTTCCCTCGGCTGCTATTGTTTAACTGTGCTTCTATTTTGGCAATATAATAACTTAAATCGATTTCTAAAAAAATTGCTTCTTTGAAGATTCATACTTACAAGCTGAATAAATTGATCACACTAAGAAATGATGGGAAAAGACGGAGCTGACAGGCATTTAATGATTTGTATAGCACATTGCAAAACAGATGCCCCAGATCATAAGCGGATTTTTTTTTTTTTTTTTTTTTTGTTAAGTTCTATATGTACATATTTATGTATACCCTCTATATTTTCTTCCTTTTGCCTACAAAGCGTATAGTATACTAAATATTAATACAGATAAAGATGACTGCATATAACCTGTAACCCACTTTAAGTTGCTCTTTTTGTTAAGAAGTTGTGCTCTAAAAAAATTAATTTAATACTCGCTGCGCGACGTCTTAGTTCCCATGAATGTTTTTCTTAAGATCAAAAATAATCAATTTGCCACTCTTGGAAATCGAGCATAGATTTTTGATTTTAAGAGGCTAGACTTTCTGCACTGATCCGAACTCCAACAACTTTTCGACTAAATTCGTGGACAACTTCGGCTTTTTGAGCGATCGAACCTGCTGCCACCCACTATCCGTGTAGATTTATTTACAGAACGAAATGAATATTTAAATAAATATTTGGCGCTCTTATCTTCATCTTCATCTTCATCTTCATCTTCATCTTCATCTTCATCTTCATCTTCATCTTCATCTTCATCTTCATCT
>NW_016165431.1:0-27656 GCF_001687245.7 Rhagoletis zephyria | reverse complement strand
ATTTTTCTAGCCTCGTGGAATGTGACCACCGATTCTTTTTTCGTATGTCGGTATGGGNCTAGCCTCGTGGAATGTGACCACCGATTCTTTTTTCGTATGTCGGTATGGGCGTTTTAATAGTGGCCGTGTCTTGAATAACTATTGGTTACGTACATTCATCTGGCAATCCCCCCATTTTGAAGTTTAGCTTTGACAGTTTTGTTATGTTTACATTTCTTATAATCGTTCTTATGTCTATTATTTGGCCAATAAAAATAATAGATCAGGTGGTCGAATTTGTTGTAACGTCAGGAGTTAAAGACTTGCTCACCTGCTAAAATTTCCAGGAGTTTTTGTGATTTCAGATCTTTAGCAAAGTTTCCTCTTTCAAAAATATGCAATTTCATAAAATTTCAATGTTTATTTATCATATTGCTTGAGCGTTAGACGATCTAGGGTCCATACGCATAAGTAGCCCATTACGCCCATTTGGGTACTTAAAGTTGACATTATAGACAATGTTTTTATGTAAAAGTAAAAATTAAAAAAAATGCTATAATCAAAAAAAAAAAATCAAAAAGTAAAATGTTTATTTATTTATTTTATTTTTTTTTAACGTTGCACATTAATGTAAAAAGCGTATAATTAAAGCTCATAATAAGACGGAAGAAATACATTTTTTTTCATTAAGTTTCGTTAAAAGGTTTCCAAGACACAGCACAGGTATGTATGACGTTTTCTTAAGATTTAAGTCCGTTGTAAATAGGCAACCCTACTTCATATCGGCAAAATATGCTGCACGTATATTCATGTCACCTAGACCTTCAATATCTTCAACTTTCATCCAAATCCTGAGAGTTCGCGCACAGAGGTGGCCGCGGTGACATGAAATGCCTCCTTTCTAACTTATATAGGCTAGTAGATAGGAATTATGTAGAAAAATAAAAAAAACTCGTGAATTATAATATTTTAAAAGGGAACGACCTCAAAAGAAGCGAAATAAGAAGCTAAAAAAAGATTTTCCTATTAAATAATCTAATAAGAATCTATTGGAACTATTTCGCCTATTGTTCTAGTACTATTATTATCTTTCAAACTGCACTCTCGAATGGTGCTATAAGATTTTTTCTTCAAGAGTTACAACCACTTTAACTGCCGTGTCCTCCAATCTAACATCGCCAAACCAAGCATATGCTTTCTAAGTCATTACGTCATCTTCCAGTGGCCATAGTTTCATAAGAAAAAAGAACCACTCGAAGGCGCATTTTGAAGGGTAAGAATAGAACTAAATAGCATAGGTCAAGGAAAAGAAGCCATCAAAGCCGTTTTTCGTGTACTTAACCGCAAAAAAACTCAACATCTTGGCGCAGTTTTAAGATCGAACTCGAGTTCTACGCAAAAAAATGCTTCTGAAACGGCCTGCAGCTGCAAAACATCAGAAACTTTAAAGTCTGCATTAATAATTACCATGTTCTTAATTTCTTTGAATTACATCTCACATCGCAAGACTACTGAATTCATGCTACTTAGTGTATATGAAACACTAAACACCATTTAAAAATCTAATTATAATCTTACGGCTGTATGTATGTATATCGCACAGGTACGTAACAGTATTTTTCTGTAACGTAACGGTCCCACTATTTTTTGTAAATATTGACCTCAAAATTAATTTTATCAGTTCAATTAATACGTAGTTCTTGAGTTTCATCCTTTAGCTAAGAAACTGTGTACCAACTTTTGAAAACAATATACTAGGAGAGCAGACTTTTTCAATAATATAAAGCAACGTTAAAAAGTACTTCCAAACAACAGGAGTTACAATATATCTTAAGTATATGTTAAATATGTGCCATTANCAAACAACAGGAGTTACAATATATCTTAAGTATATGTTAAATAATGGCACATACTTATGCTTTCAGATGCAAGAAGAAAAACTATCAGAAATTGTATTCTGGCGAGTTTCAGCGGTATTTTAAAAGCAGTGTGAGCCAAAATGTAATCTAACAGTCCGCGTTTTGGGCCATATCAACTTAAAGAAAGTTTCCAAAATATAAAAAAATTCGAATATCCTTCGACGTCATTTCCCTATTTACAAACATCCCCATACATTTAACTATACAGACTATTATGAAAAAGTGGAGCAATTTGGAGAGCCACACCAAGATATCAAAGAAGCAGTTCCAGATGATACTCGGATTTCGTTTACTTGACAATAACTATTTTAGATACAACAACACGTTTTACCAACAAATTTATGGCACGCCTACGGGGAATCCATTGTCACCAACATANTTAACTATACAGACTATTATGAAAAAGTGGAGCAATTTGGAGAGCCACACCAAGATATCAAAGAAGCAGTTCCAGATGATACTCGGATTTCGTTTACTTGACAATAACTATTTTAGATACAACAACACGTTTTACCAACAAATTTATGGCACGCCTACGGGGAATCCATTGTCACCAACAATTGTAGATATTGTTCTAACTCAAGAATGATAGAATACAAGATTGCGCCGTCCTGAGCGTTGACATTTGTGTACCACAAGTAAACAAAGAATAGAGCGAAAGAAGAACGAATTAAAACTGCCAAAACAGTTCACCTTACAGCGAAAAACGTGTTTTAATTTTGCTAAATGCGAAAATATTGAATTTTTACCTAATCTATTAGAGAATAGGTAAAATTTTAGTGCACTCCATTGCCTTGCAATTGGGGCTGCTTCAGCAAACGTTTTAGTGCACTCCGTTGCTTTGCAATTAAGGCTGCTGCAGAAAACTGCGGCAGCATCTCAGCGGGATTGATTAGTTAACTTGCTAATGGAGGCTGCTTGGAGCAGAAGCAAAATCATTGTGAGGAAATGCTGTCAATGTAATAATGAAGAAACATTTCGGGAACGGCTTTGCCGTGCCCTATGTACACAAAATGCAGCGATTCGTCCCAGCGCTACATTTGCATCTACGCATCTTGCATCTTGATGGCTGTCGCAATTTAACACACAGCACTTCATTTTATTAGTTTTTACGCAGTCTTCAACTCAAAAATCACTCACAAATTGCAAATTAACACAATTTAAACTGATTTTTAACTTCTAATTCATATTTCTCTTTCGCTGATGTTTAGGCGCGTCTGCTAACACCATACGCCTAAATACATGCTATGTACGCTGCATGTGCAAAAATTTCCTTTATGCAATTTAGGAAATTTTTGCACATGCACTTCTCAACTGCCATGTAATTGAACTTTCTTAAGTTTTGATTAGATGGCACTTCAAAGTATGCTCGGCCTAGTCTGATGCATCCTCTGGACACTGCTTCCGGAGCATTTTGCGGACTCTGCATGGCTTACAACCATGCAGAGGTGGTAAACGAACTTTACCATTGGCCACAGTGCCTACCCACCATTTTTGAACCAATAAATATTTTTTTTTGTTATATAAATACATGCATGCAAACATACTGGTCTCCCCTCTCACTGAGTTATTCATGGTCCTTCGAGCCGGATATTTGCGGCTTTTGTTATATCCACTAGACGACCAAGTCGTCTAGGGGGGCCGGTATATTTAGGCGCGTCTGCTAACACCAGGCGCCTAAATACATGCTATGTACGCTGCATGTGCCAAAATTTGCTTTATGCAATTTAGGAAATTTTTGCACATGCACTTCTCAACTGCCATGTAATTGAACTTTCTTAAGTTTTGATTAGATGGCACTTCAAAGTATGCTCGGCCTAGTCTGATGCATCCTCTGGACACTGCTTCCGGAGCATTTTGCGGACTCTGCATGGCTTACAACCATGCAGAGGCGGTAAACGAACTCTACCATTGGCCACAGTGCCTACCCACCATTTTTGAACCAATAAATATTTTTTTTATATAAATACATGCATGCAAATTTGTAAACAAAGGTTTATTTACAAGTTACCACAACTGTCAAAATGGCAAAACCAAAGTAGCGGTACCACTGACGGCGCCACCTTTGTTCGCTGCACCGTGGTTCTAACTAGACAAAATACTTGACGACAGCCTGGCTGAATTAAAGCAGCAAAATATACAATCAAATACATAACAAAATATGTAGACGATCTATTTGCAATAGTAAACTCAAATGACATGGAAGATACTATGTTAAAATCCCTAAATGCATACACCATAAAAATAAGAATCACAGGCAGAAGTAGTATAAAATTCAATTGGTACACAGAGTTCTTTGCGTCGGGTAGGATAATAAACTACCATTCAAATCATCCGCGTTATCATTATTTGGAGCTGTAACCGCTTAAGCGATTTTGGCCGAGTTCAACAAAGCACGCCAGTAGTTTCTCTTCTCTGCCAACTGACGCCAATTGGAAATGCCAAGTGAAGCCAAGTCCTTCTCCACTTGGTCTTTCCATCGCAGTGGGGGCCTCCCTCCTCCTCTGCTACCACCAGCGGTTTCCGAGTTGAATATTTTCGGAGCGGAGCGTCAGAGACCATTCGAACGACATGGCCAGGCCAGAGGAGCCGGCTTCGCTGCACTATGTCTATGTTGTTGTAAAGCTCATACAGCTTATCATTCTATCGTCTGCGGTACTCTCCGTCGCCAATGCGTAAAGGCCCGTAAATCTTCTGCAAAATCTTTCTCTCGAATACTCCAAAAGCCGCCTCATCGGATGTTGTCATTGTCCATGCTTCTGCGTCATATACAAACACGGGCATGATGAGTGACTTTTAGAGAGTGGTTTTCGTACGTCGAGAGAGGACTTTACTCCCTAATTTCCTACTCAATCCAAAGTAGCACTTGTTGGCAGGAGTGCAATTGCACGCTCTTGTGAAAAATTGATCCTGAGCGGTTCAGTTCTGCACCTCTTATTATCTTCTCCAACATCAGATTAAAGAAATCAGATGAAAGAGAGTAACCCTCTCTGAAACTGAAAGCAAACGGCTCGGAGAGGTCTTTCCCAATTCTGACGGAGCTGGTGATATTACTCAACGTCATTTTACACAACCGTATCAGTTTCGAGGGGATACTAAATTCAGAAATCGCGGAGTATAGGCAACTCCTTTTAGTGCTATCGAAAGTGGCTTTAAAGCCGACAAAAAGGTGGTGAGTGTCGATACTTTTCTCGCGGGTCTTTTCCAAGATATGGCGCATTGTGAACACCTGGTCTACGGTGGATTTTCCAGATCTAAAGCCATACTGATAAGGCCCAATCACTTCGTTGACGGTGGGCTTCAGTCTTTCGCACAATACGGTGCGTTCATTTGACCATATTCTACATAAGAGTTGATACATGCGCCTTATCAACTCCTCGCCACGGTACTTGAATAGCTCAGCTGGCAGGTTGTCAGCTCCAGCAGCTTTGTTGCTTTTCAAGCGCGCTGTTGCTATTCGTACCCCGTCATAGTCAGGTGGTGGTACATCGACTCCATCATCATCGACTGAGGCTCGGGTTCGTCTTCTCTACAGCTTTCAGCGCCACTACCATTCAGTAGGGTGAAGTGTTCCCTCCATAATTTAAGTACGTTCTGGTCATCTGTCACTAGGTCGCAATTGTTGTTCTTACAAGAGTTTGCCCTGGTCTTAAAACCTCCCGTAAGTTGGCTAACTCTATGGTAAAATTTGCGGGCGTTTTTCCTGTCGGCCAGCATTTCAAGCTCTTCTCACTCACATATTTCGGCCTCTTTTCTTATTGCGGCAAATACGTCTCGCGTCCCTTTTCAGCTCCCTATAATGGTCCCACGTGGCTCTTGTTGCGCCCGATCGCAGCTTGGCCCTGAAGGCGGCATCTTTTTTCTCTGCAGCTTCTTGACACTCCTCATCGTATCAGTTGTTCTTTCGGGCTCGCTGAAATCCGACTACTTCTTTGGCGGCGGTACTTAATGAACGTTGCTCGCATATGTCGGTTTGTTGAAGAGTGCTCTCTGAGAGCAGGTGTGAGAGTCGAGTAGCATTGGCCGTCTGTTGTGACCAGTGCTGCCGCTACTACTTCAATCGAGGTATTTTGCTTCATTTTCACAAAATTTACTTCGTCAGTCCTTCCAAAAATCTGCTTCACTTTTTGTTCTGCTTCAAATTTTAAAATTTGTTCCCTATATTACCTAATTGTTTTTCCTATTCCCTTAATTACGATGAAAATAGTGGTTTTAATCACTGAACATATGCAAACGCTATTTTTCATCGCTGGAATGGCAACCCTTTATTTTTGCTTTGTAAAAGTGTCATTGCGTGAACTGTCAAATTGTTGTGAGTTAATAACGTATGGACATGTGATGTGCAAGATGAATCGGTAAGTAGTGCAATAAATTCCATAAAAAATATAAATATATTATTAATTATAAATTCTTTAATATCTTTAGCAAAGGAATACGCTCACCGACGAAGAACAGGTTAATAAGTAGGTATGTATGTTTATTTTAATCTAACTTTGCAAACAAGTATTTCTGCATGGTGCGTTTCAATTTGTAATGTGAAAGAATAACTTAAAATTCAACTTTCTTTTTCAGCTATTTCCAAAAGGAGCTACCTGCACAAAATTCAGATCCAGAAAATGAAGGGTTAGTATATCATTGAACAAATTTATTTGTGTTTTATACATATAAAAAAGCACATGAAAATCAAAATGGCGGCTATATCAAGTTTTGTCAATTGACTTTTACAGTGGCAGATGCAGATCATCTTCAAGTGATTCGTCTCCTCAAAAAGAAAGGACTTGTCTAGACAATTGGTAAATTTTGTTATCAAACATTTTCTCCGATTTTTAATAAAAGATATACATATGTACATATGTAACTGTTACAGTATTTCTTCTTCGGAATCTGACGACCATGAGCCTGCAGCGACTTTTCCATCACGACAAAAAAAATATAAACAACATTTCAGAGAGGAATGGAAGCGTGATTTAAGTTGGCTAGATAACATCAAAGGCAAAGCATTTTGCAAAATTGGCCAAAAATATCTCTCTAACAATAAAACAAATATTGAAAGACATGGCTATGGTGAGTCACATAAAAAAAATGAATGCACATTGAAGCAGCAGCCGAAAATAAACCAAAATAAAAAAGTGCAAGCATTTGAATCGAAAATTCGAAAAATAAAAATTGCGGAGCTGAAAATAATATTATTTTTGTGTGTTCACAATTTACCTTTTGCACTGATTACACCATTAATTGGTCTTATTAAGAGTGTTGCCAGAAACGATGAAATAGTGAAAGAAATAAAGTGTGGTAGAACCAAAGCAGCAGAGACAATTAATGGTGTATTGGCTGAAAATTTTATGGAAGATATGGCTAATTGTTTAAGACACAATAAGTTTTCGCTTATTATAGACGAATCTACTGACATAAGTACCTCAAAATGCCTAGGAGTAGTTGCTCGTTATTTTGATCAACAAAATGGCAAAATTCGAGACCGTTTTCTAAGACTGATTGAAGTACAAAAATGTGATGCATGATCATTATTTGAGGCGCTAAAAAAATTGTTTATTGATTTGAAAATACCATTTGAAAATGTTGTTGGATTTGCCGCCGATAATGCCGCTGTAATGATGGGTGGCGTTTCAGGTGTTAAAACCTTATTAAAAGAATGGAACCCCAATCTTTATGTGATTGGCTGCATTTGCCATTCAATGCACCTATGTTCTTCAACAGCCACGAAAACCATACCTCCAGAAATAGAACCATTAGTAAGAAACATTTATTATTTTTTTGCACATAGTAGTAAGAGGCAAGTGGAATTTCAAGAATTTCAAGATTACTTTGACTTAAAAAAGCATAAGATTTTAAAAAGAGCTGACACTAGATGGCTTAGTTTGGAACACGCCATAGTAAGAGTGTTAGAACAATGGCCAGCTCTTCAAACTTATTTGGCTAGCGCTGCTTTTGAGGAAAATAATGACATTGCTAAACAAATCTTAGAACAAATGACACCGTTAAATAAATGCTATTTGCTGTTTTTAAGCAGCAGTCTAAAAAACGTAAATAAAATAAATTTAGAGTTTCAGGCAACAGAACCACGCTTCCATCAGCTCTTAAAAACATTAAAATTGTATTTAAAAAGTATTTTAAACAATTTCATGCACATAAACCTATTAAATTTTGAATCATTAACTGAAGATACTATAGAAGATAGTACAATGTACAAAAAACTTGAAGATCTCTATCTTGGAGCACAAACTGAAATGTTTATTCTAGGAGGCACTTTAACCGCGGAAGAGATTTACTCTATGCAAAAAAATTGTTTACGTTTTTACATTTCGCTAAGCAAGCAAATTTTAAGGACCCAGTTTTGAAAGCACTACAAATAATTGATCCATTATCGTTAGGGCCAAGCCTTGTGCCACTTATTAATATATTCCCTAATCTCGTTGGAAATATGAACATTGAAGATATTAATGAAGAATGGAGACTTTTATTATTACATGCATTTTCCGAGGAAGAGATGACTCTTGAAATGTTTTGGCAAAATGTTTTTAAAGTAAAAAATAGTTTAGGAGAGCACATGTATCCACATTTGCGGCAATTTATAAGTTCTTTACTTTGCTTGCCTCATAGCAGTGCTTCCACGGAGCGTGTATTCTCCCAAATGAAATTAAATAAAACGGCTATCCGAAATTGTCTTAACGTAGAAACAGTGAGTTCTATACTTCTAATTAATAATATCAGAATTTGAATTTGAAAACTGGGTTCCACCCAAAGAAATCATAAATAAATACCAAAAAATTAAGACCAATTAAAATTTAAAATTATTTTAACATATTTGTATACATATATGTACTTATCATAGTAACGAAATGTGATTTGTATTATTATTTGTATGTTTATTTTATTATATGTATCTATATTTAAAATGAAATGCCATTTTTTTTGTTTTTCTTATTAAATAAAATGAATTATATTGTTTTGTTTTCAAAAATGTATACTACTTCAATTTTATTCAATCTACTCCACTTTTTTCCAAAATCTACTTCACTCAATTTTTCTCTAGCGGCAACACTGGTTGTGACTGCAGCTTTTCGACGTTAAGCTTTCCTTGCATTTTTGGCGGACATTTTTTGCTACACAGAGGCGAGTGCGTATCTTCGCTGCAACAAGAAAATGGGCCTCGGAGTGTACGTACGTCTAAAACACTGGAAGCATGCCTTCCGTCAATCACAACATGATTAATTTGGTTTCTCGTTTTTCGATCTGGATACAGCCACTTAGCTTGATGGATCTTTTTATACTTGAACAGTACTGCATACTACCATGTTTCGGGCCCCGGCGAAGTAACGAAATAACGCATATGACAAAAACGAAGTAATGCCTACATGCACAGTTTCGATTCAAAACCGAAATAATGTATATGACAAAAACCGAAGTAATGCATACATGGACAGTTTCATCTCAAAACTGAAATAATGCTTATGACAAAAACCGAAATAGTGCATACATGAAAACGAACTTCTTTCTACGTAGGCGCCCTTCGGCCGCGCTTAGGGATTATAACCCTTACCAATTAGAATTTTCCTTTCTGTGTTGCCGGGAAAGACGGAAGTATTTTTGCGCAGAACTTTTTTCTACGTAGGCGGCTTTCGGTCGCGCTTAGGGATTATAGACCTTACTAAAACGAGCTCTCCTTTCTGTGTTGCCGGAAACGAAAGGCGGAAGTATTTTTGCGCAGAACTTCTTTCTGAGTAGGCGCCCCTCGGCCTCGCTTAGGGAGTATAACCTTTACTAAGTAGAATTCCCCTTTCTGTGGGGGACCGGAAGGATTTTTGCGCAGAACTTCTTTCTGCGTAGGCGGCCTTCGGCCGCGCTTAGTGATTATAACCCTTACTAAGTAGAACTCCTCTTTCTGTGTTGAAGGAAAAGAAGGGCGGAAGTATTTTTGCGCATAACTTCTCTGTTGCCGGAAAAGGGGACCGGAAGTATTTTTGCGCAGAACTTCTTTCTGAGTAGGCGACCCTCGGCCTCGCTTAGGGAGTATAACCTTTACTAAGTAGAATTCCCCTTTCTGTGGGGGACCGGAAGTATTTTTGCGCAGAACTTCTTTCTGCGTAGGCGGCCTTCGGCCGCGCTTAGGGATTATAATCCTTACTAAGTAGAACTCTCCTTTCCGTGTTGCCGGAAAAGGGGACCGGAAGTATTTTTGCGCAGAACTTTCTGCGTAGGCGGCTTTCGGCCGCGCTTAGTGATTATAACCCTTACTAAGTAGAACTCCTCTTTCTGTGTTGCCGGAAAAGAACGGCGGAAGTATTTTTGCGCAGAACTTCTCTTTGCGTAGGCGGCCTTCGGCCGCGCCTAGGGATTAAAACCCTTACTAAGTAGAAGTAAATAACAGGGACCGAAAATAATCGTTATCATGAAGGATTTTTATTTAAAAATCATTGTATAATCGTTATTTTATGATTTATATTTTTTTCAATCAAAAATAATCGTTATTCTTTGATTTTTATTTTTTCAATCATTTTTAATCGTTATTTTATGATTTTTATATTTTCGATCAAAAATAATCGTTATTTTATGATTTTATTTTTTCGATCATTTTTAATCGTTGCTTTATGATTTTTATTTTTTTGATCATTTTTAATCGTTATACTATGATTTTTATTTTTTCGATAATTTTTAATCGTTAATTTATGATTTTTATTTTTTTGAGCATTTTTAATCGTTATGCTATGATTTTTATTTTTTCGATCATTTTTAATCGTTAAACTATGATTTTCATTTTTCCCTTCAAAAATAGAAGTTAATATAATAATAATAACAATAGTTTGGCGCTTACACATATGTTAGTGTTTGGCCGAGCTTCTCCTCCAAATTGTGGCGTGCGCCTTGATGTTGTCACACAAAGCGGAGGGACCTACAGTTTTACGCCGACTCCGAACGGCAATTGTATTTTAATGAGAAGCAGTTTTTCATGGCAGAAATACAAAAATAAGTTATTCTTAGTTTTTTAATGTGTAAACTGAATGTGCACAGATTTGAAAAAAAAAGTTTTACAAGGCATGCTTAAGTACACAGTAAAGTCGGAATTGCAATGCTCTCACCCCCTAGGATTGTTCTATATCGAAAAAATATCCCGCAATTTTTATACCTTTCATGAGCATGAAATGGTATTATAACTTTGGTCCGATGTGTGTAAGTACTACAATTAGAAGAGATAGACCCATTGAAATGTATACTTAAATGATCAGAACGTCGAGCATTTAGCCATGTCCATCTGTCCGTCTGTTTTTATGAATCTAGTCTCTCAGTTTTCGAGATATCCGGATGAGATTTGTTAGTTGGGTGTATTTTTATAATGCACTAATCATTTGTCGGAACCGGAAGAATCGGGCCACTTTAACATATAGCTCCCATACAACTGATTCTTCAGATATGAGATTTTTCGCTATAACTCCTTCATTTAAGCAGTTAGGAACATGCAATTTTGCAATACTTCCGCCCATTATCAACAGAATACTTACAGTGAAAATTACAAAGATCGGTCGCTATAATCTATAGCGCCCATACAACTGATTGTTCCTTTATAAGTTTTTCGTTATAACTCCTCCATTTATGTAGATGCGCGCATGAAATTTCGCAATATTTCCACCCATTATCAAAAGAATAATTACAATAAAAATGGCGAAGATCGGGTCGCTATAACCTATAGCCTCTATACAACTGATTGTTCAGATATGAGATTTCTTTTTATAACTTCTCCATTTATGCAGCTACAAACATGAAATTTCGCAATATATTCACTCATTATCAACAGAAAGTTTACAGTGAAATCAACAAAGATCGGGTCACTATAACCTTTTTATTAACTCCATACAACTGATTGCTCAGATATGGGGTTTTACTTTGAAACTCCTTTATATGGACAGCTAAAACCCATGAATTTACACAGTCTACTGAGAAAATCTATGCTGTATAAGCTTTATCTCCTATACCACTGATTGTTCGGATACCAGTATGGGAGATATATGTTATAGTGGCCCAATTCTTCCGGTTCCGACAAATGATTAGTGCATTATAAAAATACACCCACCTAACAAATCTCATGCGGATTTCTCGAAAACTGAGAGACTAGATTGCATACAAACAGACGGGCAGACGGACATGGCTAAATCGACGAAGCTCGACGTTCTGATCAGTTAAGTATACATTTCAATGGGCCTATCTCTTCTAATTGTGGTACTTACAAAGATCGGACCAAAGCTATAATACCATTCCATGCTCATGAAAGGTATAAAAATAGGGGTATACTTTTTTCGATATAGAACAATCCTAGGGGGTGAGAGCATTACAATTCCGACTACTGTTTTTGGACCATCCTAGTGTACATATGCATGCCTTGTAAAACTGTTTTATAAGTAAAATCTGTGCACATTCGGTTTACACATTAAAAAACTAAGAATAACTGCTATTTTTGATCGAAAAAATTTAAATCATAGTATAACGATTAAAAATGACCGAAAAAATAAAAATCACAAAATAACAATTAAAATGATCGAAAAAATAAAAATCATTATATAACGATTAAAGATGATCGAAAAAATAAAAGTCACAAAAGAACGATTAAAAATGATCGAAAAAGTAAAAATCATAAAATAACGATTAAAAATGATCGAAAAAGAAAAATCATAAAGTAACGATCAAAAATGATCGAATAAATAAAAATCACAGTATAACGATTAAAAATGATAAAGAAAAATAAAAATCATAAAATAACGATTAAACATAATCGAAAAAATACAAATCACAACATAACGATTAAATTTTGATTTTTATTATTAAAATCATAACGGTTACGGTCCCTGATTTTTATAAGATTTTTCGTTATAACTCCTCCATTTATGTAGATACGCGCATGAAATTTCGCAATATTTCCACCCATTATCAAAAGAATAATTACAATAAAAATTGCGAAGATCGGGTCGCTATAACCTAAAGCCTCCATACAACTGATTGTTCAGATATGAGATTTCTTTTTATAACTTCTCCATTTATGCAGCTAGAAACATGAAATTTCGCAATATATTCACTCATTATCAACAGAAAGTTTACAGTGAAATGAACAAAGATCGGGTCACTATAACCTTTTTATTAACTCCATACAACTGATTGTTCAGATATGGGGTTTTACTTTGAAACTCCTTTATATGGACAGCTAAAACCCATGAATTTACACAGTCTACTGAGAAAATCTATGCTGTATAAGCTTTATCTCCTATACCACTGATTGTTCGGATACCAGTTTTTGCATACAACAGTCAGTTGTATGGGAGATATATGTTATAGTGGCCCAATTCTTCCGGTTCCGACAAATGATTAGTGCATTATAAAAATACACCCACCTAACAAATCTCATGCGGATTTCTCGAAAACTGAGAGACTAGATTGCATACAAACAGACGGGCAGACGGACATGGCTAAATCGACGAAGCTCGACGTTCTGATCAGTTAAGTATACATTTCAATGGGCCTATCTCTTCTAATTGTGGTACTTACAAACATCGGACCAAAGTTATAATACCATTTCATGCTCATGAAATACCATTTCATGCTCATGAAAGGTATAAAAATAGGGGTATACTTTTTTCGATATAGAACAATCCTAGGGGAGAGAGCATTACAATTCCGACTTTACTGTTTTTGGACCATCCTAGTGTACATATGCATGCCTTTTAAAACTGTTTTTTTAAGTAAACTCTGTGTACATTCGGTTTACACATTAAAAAACTAAGAATAACTGCTATTTTTGATCGAAAAAATTTAAATCATAGTATAACGATTAAAAATGACCGAAAAAAGAAAAATCACAAAATAACGATTAAAATGATCGAAAAAATAAAAATCATAATATAACGATTAAAGATGATCGAAAAAATAAAAGTCACAAAAGAACGATTAAAAATGATCGAAAAAGTAAAAATCATAAAATAACGATTAAAAATGATCGAAAAAGAAAAATCATAAAGTAACGATCAAAAATGATCGAATAAATAAAAATCACAGTATAACGATTAAAAATGATAAAAAAAATAAAAATCATAAAATAACGATTAAAAATAATCGAAAAAATACAAATCACAACATAACGATTTAATTTTGATTTTTATTATAAAAATCATAACGGCTACGGTCCCTGGTAAATAATTCATATTTGAATAGAAAAAACGAAATTATCCATATGCACACTTTCGTTAGAAAACCGAAATAATGCATATAACAAAAACCGAAATAATGCATGCATGCACAATTTCTGTTCAAAATGCATATGTGAAAGACGAAGTAATGCATACCTGCACAGTTTCGGTTGGAAATCGAAATAATGCATATGAAAAATCCGAAGTAACGCATACATGCACAGTTTCGGTTGAAAACCAAAATAATGCATATGAGAAAATACCGAAATTATGCATATACATATTTTCGCTTTAAAAGCGAAACGAAGTAATGCATACATGCACAGTTTCGGTTGAAAACCGAAGTAATACATATGGCAAACACCGAAATAAGGCATACATGCAGAGTTTCGGGTGAAACCGAAATAATGTCTAAATGTACAGTTTCCATATGCGCGATTTCGGTGCCCGATCAGCCTCATTCTGTTGTTGATAAAAATAGATTTTGCTCATGCCTTATATGGAAACAGATGCGCAACACCCTCGACAAAAAAAAATTCTACAAAATCAGCGGTAATCTTTAGCTACTTGAAACTTGCACTTTATTATACTAAAATTGAATGGGCTAAAAAACTGCATACCGAAAATTTTTCTAAAAGTTCTGAATAAAAAGTTTGAAATTTTGATGAACACTTTTTAAGTTTGATTCATTGTTATGAATTTTCTACAAAGTTTGCAAGAATGATTAATATGGGTTTTGTTATAAAATGAGCTATATTTTAAATGAAAATTAACGAAAAAGATTTATGATGGAGAACATTTTGAATATTGTGAAAAAACTAAATTACGAATATTTCTGTGAGTGACTGTACATGAAACAAGAATTTCGACAGAATAAAGAAGAAAAAATTGGTAAGATATTATTGACTGGACATAAAGTATCTTTCCAAATTTAATGCGGTTGTTATAGGATTGGTAAACTCTATGTCTAACAAGTTTGAGAGATAGTTATAATCCGATAAGGTTCTGTTTGCACCATAAACCGTTCTGCTTATCCCAACCCACATTAGGTCAAATGATTACATTTTCTGTGGGAAATTAATAGCAGCTAAAATATAAAATAAGTATGGTCACATGTACATAAATGGTTTCTTTCAGCGATTAATTACGACATTATCGAAATTCCTAGATTAGAAAAAGAAAAATATTTACTACATGAGTGAAAATCTCTCAAGTGGATCACCCAAAATTGGATGGTCAAGACTTTTTCGAACAAATCACTTTATTCGGTTTACAACCATAAAAAAATATAATTTGAACAATTTAGCAAAATTCGAATTTTTACAAGAGCTATTGTTATTAACTTTTTATTTGATGAATTCAGTACTTATTTATTATCCACTGATTCATAGCATGTATCTTGCTGATTTTTTCCACGATAACAGTTAATTAGACACGCTTTAGCCTGATTGTTTCAATTTTTCAAATAATCATGTATACAATTTTTAATTAAAAAAAAAACTTTATAAACAAATGGAAATATTTATGTGGATGTGGATGTGGATGTGATGATGTGGAAGTTAATAGATTAGTAGACTTGGCTAAAGCAAGGGGGAAATTGTGAGATTCGTCGAATCCCTTGGAGTTGGAAGATGAAGTGTATGTACATATGAGAATTTTATGAATAATAGTTGTGTTGCAGATGTCTCACGGTTTGTTGGTTTTACAGGATTTGCAGGAAAATTTGTTTTTGGCAATAGTAAACTTTATGGAAGGTGGCCATCTGGAACAGCTTCCTGTAAAAACCTACAAATCGTGAAGTATTTGGAACTCAACTAGTTGAAGAAATACGGTACGGTTATTTGTACAATGATGTTGGGTAATTGTGTCCAAACGCGTGAGCCAATTTTAAAAACTTTAACATACACCTGTAGTGAAAAAATTGAACTTTAATTTAAAATAAATATTTCAAATTTCCGAGAACTAGTGAATTAATTAATTATGCAGTTTTTTGTAAACTTTAATATTGGTTATGCGCAACAACACTGTAGATGGCGCAGCCGGAGTTATATGCCAATAAATGACGTCCATAAACCTAGCTGACCCAAGTCGCCGAAAATCAATAAAAATTAGCTAGGAATTAGGTGTCTTTTAGGTGTTAATTAGGGCCTCCAAAATTAATTTAGGTGTTCCTTTGGTTTCCGAGAAATTCGCAAAAATGTGTGGGTCAGCTAGGTTTACGTAAACCTAGCTGACCCACACATTTTTGCGAATTTCTCGGAAACCAATGGAGCTACTAAATTAGTTTTAGTGGCGTTGAAGAACACCTAAAAGACACCTAATTCCAGCATATATCTGGAAAATTTAAAACCTAAATTTAACGATGGGTCAGCTAGGTTTACGTAAACCTAGCTGACCCACACATTTTTGCGAATTTCTCGGAAACCAATGGAGCTACTAAATTAGTTTTAGTGGCGTTGAAGAACACCTAAAAGACACCTAATTCCAGCATATATCTGGAAAATTTAAAACCTAAATTTAACGATGGGTCAGCTAGGTTTACGTAAACCTAGCTGACCCACACATTTTTGCGAATTTCTCGGAAACCAATGGAGCTACTAAATTAGTTTTAGTGGCGTTGAAGAACACCTAAAAGACACCTAATTCCAGCATATATCTGGAAAATTTAAAACCTAAATTTAACGATGGGTCAGCTAGGTTTACGTAAACCTAGCTGACCCACACATTTTTGCGAATTTCTCGGAAACCAATGGAGCTACTAAATTAGTTTTAGTGGCGTTGAAGAACACCTAAAAGACACCTAATTCCAGCATATATCTGGAAAATTTAAAACCTAAATTTAACGATGGGTCAGCTAGGTTTACGTAAACCTAGCTGACCCACACATTTTTGCGAATTTCTCGGAAACCAATGGAGCTACTAAATTAGTTTTAGTGGCGTTGAAGAACACCTAAAAGACACCTAATTCCAGCATATATCTGGAAAATTTAAAACCTAAATTTAACGATGGGTCAGCTAGGTTTACGTAAACCTAGCTGACCCACACATTTTTGCGAATTTCTCGGAAACCAATGGAGCTACTAAATTAGTTTTAGTGGCGTTGAAGAACACCTAAAAGACACCTAATTCCAGCATATATCTGGAAAATTTAAAACCTAAATTTAACGATGGGTCAGCTAGGTTTACGTAAACCTAGCTGACCCACACATTTTTGCGAATTTCTCGGAAACCAATGGAGCTACTAAATTAGTTTTAGTGGCGTTGAAGAACACCTAAAAGACACCTAATTCCAGCATATATCTGGAAAATTTAAAACCTAAATTTAACGATGGGTCAGCTAGGTTTACGTAAACCTAGCTGACCCACACATTTTTGCGAATTTCTCGGAAACCAATGGAGCTACTAAATTAGTTTTAGTGGCGTTGAAGAACACCTAAAAGACACCTAATTCCAGCATATATCTGGAAAATTTAAAACCTAAATTTAACGATGGGTCAGCTAGGTTTACGTAAACCTAGCTGACCCACACATTTTTGCGAATTTCTCGGAAACCAATGGAGCTACTAAATTAGTTTTAGTGGCGTTGAAGAACACCTAAAAGACACCTAATTCCAGCATATATCTGGAAAATTTAAAACCTAAATTTAACGATGGGTCAGCTAGGTTTACGTAAACCTAGCTGACCCACACATTTTTGCGAATTTCTCGGAAACCAATGGAGCTACTAAATTAGTTTTAGTGGCGTTGAAGAACACCTAAAAGACACCTAATTCCAGCATATATCTGGAAAATTTAAAACCTAAATTTAACGATGGGTCAGCTAGGTTTACGTAAACCTAGCTGACCCACACATTTTTGCGAATTTCTCGGAAACCAATGGAGCTACTAAATTAGTTTTAGTGGCGTTGAAGAACACCTAAAAGACACCTAATTCCAGCATATATCTGGAAAATTTAAAACCTAAATTTAACGATGGGTCAGCTAGGTTTACGTAAACCTAGCTGACCCACACATTTTTGCGAATTTCTCGGAAACCAATGGAGCTACTAAATTAGTTTTAGTGGCGTTGAAGAACACCTAAAAGACACCTAATTCCAGCATATATCTGGAAAATTTAAAACCTAAATTTAACGATGGGTCAGCTAGGTTTACGTAAACCTAGCTGACCCACACATTTTTGCGAATTTCTCGGAAACCAATGGAGCTACTAAATTAGTTTTAGTGGCGTTGAAGAACACCTAAAAGACACCTAATTCCAGCATATATCTGGAAAATTTAAAACCTAAATTTAACGATGGGTCAGCTAGGTTTACGTAAACCTAGCTGACCCACACATTTTTGCGAATTTCTCGGAAACCAATGGAGCTACTAAATTAGTTTTAGTGGCGTTGAAGAACACCTAAAAGACACCTAATTCCAGCATATATCTGGAAAATTTAAAACCTAAATTTAACGATGGGTCAGCTAGGTTTACGTAAACCTAGCTGACCCACACATTTTTGCGAATTTCTCGGAAACCAATGGAGCTACTAAATTAGTTTTAGTGGCGTTGAAGAACACCTAAAAGACACCTAATTCCAGCATATATCTGGAAAATTTAAAACCTAAATTTAACGATGGGTCAGCTAGGTTTACGTAAACCTAGCTGACCCACACATTTTTGCGAATTTCTCGGAAACCAATGGAGCTACTAAATTAGTTTTAGTGGCGTTGAAGAACACCTAAAAGACACCTAATTCCAGCATATATCTGGAAAATTTAAAACCTAAATTTAACGATGGGTCAGCTAGGTTTACGTAAACCTAGCTGACCCACACATTTTTGCGAATTTCTCGGAAACCAATGGAGCTACTAAATTAGTTTTAGTGGCGTTGAAGAACACCTAAAAGACACCTAATTCCAGCATATATCTGGAAAATTTAAAACCTAAATTTAACGATGGGTCAGCTAGGTTTACGTAAACCTAGCTGACCCACACATTTTTGCGAATTTCTCGGAAACCAATGGAGCTACTAAATTAGTTTTAGTGGCGTTGAAGAACACCTAAAAGACACCTAATTCCAGCATATATCTGGAAAATTTAAAACCTAAATTTAACGATGGGTCAGCTAGGTTTACGTAAACCTAGCTGACCCACACATTTTTGCGAATTTCTCGGAAACCAATGGAGCTACTAAATTAGTTTTAGTGGCGTTGAAGAACACCTAAAAGACACCTAATTCCAGCATATATCTGGAAAATTTAAAACCTAAATTTAACGATGGGTCAGCTAGGTTTACGTAAACCTAGCTGACCCACACATTTTTGCGAATTTCTCGGAAACCAATGGAGCTACTAAATTAGTTTTAGTGGCGTTGAAGAACACCTAAAAGACACCTAATTCCAGCATATATCTGGAAAATTTAAAACCTAAATTTAACGATGGGTCAGCTAGGTTTACGTAAACCTAGCTGACCCACACATTTTTGCGAATTTCTCGGAAACCAATGGAGCTACTAAATTAGTTTTAGTGGCGTTGAAGAACACCTAAAAGACACCTAATTCCAGCATATATCTGGAAAATTTAAAACCTAAATTTAACGATGGGTCAGCTAGGTTTACGTAAACCTAGCTGACCCACACATTTTTGCGAATTTCTCGGAAACCAATGGAGCTACTAAATTAGTTTTAGTGGCGTTGAAGAACACCTAAAAGACACCTAATTCCAGCATATATCTGGAAAATTTAAAACCTAAATTTAACGATGGGTCAGCTAGGTTTACGTAAACCTAGCTGACCCACACATTTTTGCGAATTTCTCGGAAACCAATGGAGCTACTAAATTAGTTTTAGTGGCGTTGAAGAACACCTAAAAGACACCTAATTCCAGCATATATCTGGAAAATTTAAAACCTAAATTTAACGATGGGTCAGCTAGGTTTACGTAAACCTAGCTGACCCACACATTTTTGCGAATTTCTCGGAAACCAATGGAGCTACTAAATTAGTTTTAGTGGCGTTGAAGAACACCTAAAAGACACCTAATTCCAGCATATATCTGGAAAATTTAAAACCTAAATTTAACGATGGGTCAGCTAGGTTTACGTAAACCTAGCTGACCCACACATTTTTGCGAATTTCTCGGAAACCAATGGAGCTACTAAATTAGTTTTAGTGGCGTTGAAGAACACCTAAAAGACACCTAATTCCAGCATATATCTGGAAAATTTAAAACCTAAATTTAACGATGGGTCAGCTAGGTTTACGTAAACCTAGCTGACCCACACATTTTTGCGAATTTCTCGGAAACCAATGGAGCTACTAAATTAGTTTTAGTGGCGTTGAAGAACACCTAAAAGACACCTAATTCCAGCATATATCTGGAAAATTTAAAACCTAAATTTAACGATGGGTCAGCTAGGTTTACGTAAACCTAGCTGACCCACACATTTTTGCGAATTTCTCGGAAACCAATGGAGCTACTAAATTAGTTTTAGTGGCGTTGAAGAACACCTAAAAGACACCTAATTCCAGCATATATCTGGAAAATTTAAAACCTAAATTTAACGATGGGTCAGCTAGGTTTACGTAAACCTAGCTGACCCACACATTTTTGCGAATTTCTCGGAAACCAATGGAGCTACTAAATTAGTTTTAGTGGCGTTGAAGAACACCTAAAAGACACCTAATTCCAGCATATATCTGGAAAATTTAAAACCTAAATTTAACGATGGGTCAGCTAGGTTTACGTAAACCTAGCTGACCCACACATTTTTGCGAATTTCTCGGAAACCAATGGAGCTACTAAATTAGTTTTAGTGGCGTTGAAGAACACCTAAAAGACACCTAATTCCAGCATATATCTGGAAAATTTAAAACCTAAATTTAACGATGGGTCAGCTAGGTTTACGTAAACCTAGCTGACCCACACATTTTTGCGAATTTCTCGGAAACCAATGGAGCTACTAAATTAGTTTTAGTGGCGTTGAAGAACACCTAAAAGACACCTAATTCCAGCATATATCTGGAAAATTTAAAACCTAAATTTAACGATGGGTCAGCTAGGTTTACGTAAACCTAGCTGACCCACACATTTTTGCGAATTTCTCGGAAACCAATGGAGCTACTAAATTAGTTTTAGTGGCGTTGAAGAACACCTAAAAGACACCTAATTCCAGCATATATCTGGAAAATTTAAAACCTAAATTTAACGATGGGTCAGCTAGGTTTACGTAAACCTAGCTGACCCACACATTTTTGCGAATTTCTCGGAAACCAATGGAGCTACTAAATTAGTTTTAGTGGCGTTGAAGAACACCTAAAAGACACCTAATTCCAGCATATATCTGGAAAATTTAAAACCTAAATTTAACGATGGGTCAGCTAGGTTTACGTAAACCTAGCTGACCCACACATTTTTGCGAATTTCTCGGAAACCAATGGAGCTACTAAATTAGTTTTAGTGGCGTTGAAGAACACCTAAAAGACACCTAATTCCAGCATATATCTGGAAAATTTAAAACCTAAATTTAACGATGGGTCAGCTAGGTTTACGTAAACCTAGCTGACCCACACATTTTTGCGAATTTCTCGGAAACCAATGGAGCTACTAAATTAGTTTTAGTGGCGTTGAAGAACACCTAAAAGACACCTAATTCCAGCATATATCTGGAAAATTTAAAACCTAAATTTAACGATGGGTCAGCTAGGTTTACGTAAACCTAGCTGACCCACACATTTTTGCGAATTTCTCGGAAACCAATGGAGCTACTAAATTAGTTTTAGTGGCGTTGAAGAACACCTAAAAGACACCTAATTCCAGCATATATCTGGAAAATTTAAAACCTAAATTTAACGATGGGTCAGCTAGGTTTACGTAAACCTAGCTGACCCACACATTTTTGCGAATTTCTCGGAAACCAATGGAGCTACTAAATTAGTTTTAGTGGCGTTGAAGAACACCTAAAAGACACCTAATTCCAGCATATATCTGGAAAATTTAAAACCTAAATTTAACGATGGGTCAGCTAGGTTTACGTAAACCTAGCTGACCCACACATTTTTGCGAATTTCTCGGAAACCAATGGAGCTACTAAATTAGTTTTAGTGGCGTTGAAGAACACCTAAAAGACACCTAATTCCAGCATATATCTGGAAAATTTAAAACCTAAATTTAACGATGGGTCAGCTAGGTTTACGTAAACCTAGCTGACCCACACATTTTTGCGAATTTCTCGGAAACCAATGGAGCTACTAAATTAGTTTTAGTGGCGTTGAAGAACACCTAAAAGACACCTAATTCCAGCATATATCTGGAAAATTTAAAACCTAAATTTAACGATGGGTCAGCTAGGTTTACGTAAACCTAGCTGACCCACACATTTTTGCGAATTTCTCGGAAACCAATGGAGCTACTAAATTAGTTTTAGTGGCGTTGAAGAACACCTAAAAGACACCTAATTCCAGCATATATCTGGAAAATTTAAAACCTAAATTTAACGATGGGTCAGCTAGGTTTACGTAAACCTAGCTGACCCACACATTTTTGCGAATTTCTCGGAAACCAATGGAGCTACTAAATTAGTTTTAGTGGCGTTGAAGAACACCTAAAAGACACCTAATTCCAGCATATATCTGGAAAATTTAAAACCTAAATTTAACGATGGGTCAGCTAGGTTTACGTAAACCTAGCTGACCCACACATTTTTGCGAATTTCTCGGAAACCAATGGAGCTACTAAATTAGTTTTAGTGGCGTTGAAGAACACCTAAAAGACACCTAATTCCAGCATATATCTGGAAAATTTAAAACCTAAATTTAACGATGGGTCAGCTAGGTTTACGTAAACCTAGCTGACCCACACATTTTTGCGAATTTCTCGGAAACCAATGGAGCTACTAAATTAGTTTTAGTGGCGTTGAAGAACACCTAAAAGACACCTAATTCCAGCATATATCTGGAAAATTTAAAACCTAAATTTAACGATGGGTCAGCTAGGTTTACGTAAACCTAGCTGACCCACACATTTTTGCGAATTTCTCGGAAACCAATGGAGCTACTAAATTAGTTTTAGTGGCGTTGAAGAACACCTAAAAGACACCTAATTCCAGCATATATCTGGAAAATTTAAAACCTAAATTTAACGATGGGTCAGCTAGGTTTACGTAAACCTAGCTGACCCACACATTTTTGCGAATTTCTCGGAAACCAATGGAGCTACTAAATTAGTTTTAGTGGCGTTGAAGAACACCTAAAAGACACCTAATTCCAGCATATATCTGGAAAATTTAAAACCTAAATTTAACGATGGGTCAGCTAGGTTTACGTAAACCTAGCTGACCCACACATTTTTGCGAATTTCTCGGAAACCAATGGAGCTACTAAATTAGTTTTAGTGGCGTTGAAGAACACCTAAAAGACACCTAATTCCAGCATATATCTGGAAAATTTAAAACCTAAATTTAACGATGGGTCAGCTAGGTTTACGTAAACCTAGCTGACCCACACATTTTTGCGAATTTCTCGGAAACCAATGGAGCTACTAAATTAGTTTTAGTGGCGTTGAAGAACACCTAAAAGACACCTAATTCCAGCATATATCTGGAAAATTTAAAACCTAAATTTAACGATGGGTCAGCTAGGTTTACGTAAACCTAGCTGACCCACACATTTTTGCGAATTTCTCGGAAACCAATGGAGCTACTAAATTAGTTTTAGTGGCGTTGAAGAACACCTAAAAGACACCTAATTCCAGCATATATCTGGAAAATTTAAAACCTAAATTTAACGATGGGTCAGCTAGGTTTACGTAAACCTAGCTGACCCACACATTTTTGCGAATTTCTCGGAAACCAATGGAGCTACTAAATTAGTTTTAGTGGCGTTGAAGAACACCTAAAAGACACCTAATTCCAGCATATATCTGGAAAATTTAAAACCTAAATTTAACGATGGGTCAGCTAGGTTTACGTAAACCTAGCTGACCCACACATTTTTGCGAATTTCTCGGAAACCAATGGAGCTACTAAATTAGTTTTAGTGGCGTTGAAGAACACCTAAAAGACACCTAATTCCAGCATATATCTGGAAAATTTAAAACCTAAATTTAACGATGGGTCAGCTAGGTTTACGTAAACCTAGCTGACCCACACATTTTTGCGAATTTCTCGGAAACCAATGGAGCTACTAAATTAGTTTTAGTGGCGTTGAAGAACACCTAAAAGACACCTAATTCCAGCATATATCTGGAAAATTTAAAACCTAAATTTAACGATGGGTCAGCTAGGTTTACGTAAACCTAGCTGACCCACACATTTTTGCGAATTTCTCGGAAACCAATGGAGCTACTAAATTAGTTTTAGTGGCGTTGAAGAACACCTAAAAGACACCTAATTCCAGCATATATCTGGAAAATTTAAAACCTAAATTTAACGATGGGTCAGCTAGGTTTACGTAAACCTAGCTGACCCACACATTTTTGCGAATTTCTCGGAAACCAATGGAGCTACTAAATTAGTTTTAGTGGCGTTGAAGAACACCTAAAAGACACCTAATTCCAGCATATATCTGGAAAATTTAAAACCTAAATTTAACGATGGGTCAGCTAGGTTTACGTAAACCTAGCTGACCCACACATTTTTGCGAATTTCTCGGAAACCAATGGAGCTACTAAATTAGTTTTAGTGGCGTTGAAGAACACCTAAAAGACACCTAATTCCAGCATATATCTGGAAAATTTAAAACCTAAATTTAACGATGGGTCAGCTAGGTTTACGTAAACCTAGCTGACCCACACATTTTTGCGAATTTCTCGGAAACCAATGGAGCTACTAAATTAGTTTTAGTGGCGTTGAAGAACACCTAAAAGACACCTAATTCCAGCATATATCTGGAAAATTTAAAACCTAAATTTAACGATGGGTCAGCTAGGTTTACGTAAACCTAGCTGACCCACACATTTTTGCGAATTTCTCGGAAACCAATGGAGCTACTAAATTAGTTTTAGTGGCGTTGAAGAACACCTAAAAGACACCTAATTCCAGCATATATCTGGAAAATTTAAAACCTAAATTTAACGATGGGTCAGCTAGGTTTACGTAAACCTAGCTGACCCACACATTTTTGCGAATTTCTCGGAAACCAATGGAGCTACTAAATTAGTTTTAGTGGCGTTGAAGAACACCTAAAAGACACCTAATTCCAGCATATATCTGGAAAATTTAAAACCTAAATTTAACGATGGGTCAGCTAGGTTTACGTAAACCTAGCTGACCCACACATTTTTGCGAATTTCTCGGAAACCAATGGAGCTACTAAATTAGTTTTAGTGGCGTTGAAGAACACCTAAAAGACACCTAATTCCAGCATATATCTGGAAAATTTAAAACCTAAATTTAACGATGGGTCAGCTAGGTTTACGTAAACCTAGCTGACCCACACATTTTTGCGAATTTCTCGGAAACCAATGGAGCTACTAAATTAGTTTTAGTGGCGTTGAAGAACACCTAAAAGACACCTAATTCCAGCATATATCTGGAAAATTTAAAACCTAAATTTAACGATGGGTCAGCTAGGTTTACGTAAACCTAGCTGACCCACACATTTTTGCGAATTTCTCGGAAACCAATGGAGCTACTAAATTAGTTTTAGTGGCGTTGAAGAACACCTAAAAGACACCTAATTCCAGCATATATCTGGAAAATTTAAAACCTAAATTTAACGATGGGTCAGCTAGGTTTACGTAAACCTAGCTGACCCACACATTTTTGCGAATTTCTCGGAAACCAATGGAGCTACTAAATTAGTTTTAGTGGCGTTGAAGAACACCTAAAAGACACCTAATTCCAGCATATATCTGGAAAATTTAAAACCTAAATTTAACGATGGGTCAGCTAGGTTTACGTAAACCTAGCTGACCCACACATTTTTGCGAATTTCTCGGAAACCAATGGAGCTACTAAATTAGTTTTAGTGGCGTTGAAGAACACCTAAAAGACACCTAATTCCAGCATATATCTGGAAAATTTAAAACCTAAATTTAACGATGGGTCAGCTAGGTTTACGTAAACCTAGCTGACCCACACATTTTTGCGAATTTCTCGGAAACCAATGGAGCTACTAAATTAGTTTTAGTGGCGTTGAAGAACACCTAAAAGACACCTAATTCCAGCATATATCTGGAAAATTTAAAACCTAAATTTAACGATGGGTCAGCTAGGTTTACGTAAACCTAGCTGACCCACACATTTTTGCGAATTTCTCGGAAACCAATGGAGCTACTAAATTAGTTTTAGTGGCGTTGAAGAACACCTAAAAGACACCTAATTCCAGCATATATCTGGAAAATTTAAAACCTAAATTTAACGATGGGTCAGCTAGGTTTACGTAAACCTAGCTGACCCACACATTTTTGCGAATTTCTCGGAAACCAATGGAGCTACTAAATTAGTTTTAGTGGCGTTGAAGAACACCTAAAAGACACCTAATTCCAGCATATATCTGGAAAATTTAAAACCTAAATTTAACGATGGGTCAGCTAGGTTTACGTAAACCTAGCTGACCCACACATTTTTGCGAATTTCTCGGAAACCAATGGAGCTACTAAATTAGTTTTAGTGGCGTTGAAGAACACCTAAAAGACACCTAATTCCAGCATATATCTGGAAAATTTAAAACCTAAATTTAACGATGGGTCAGCTAGGTTTACGTAAACCTAGCTGACCCACACATTTTTGCGAATTTCTCGGAAACCAATGGAGCTACTAAATTAGTTTTAGTGGCGTTGAAGAACACCTAAAAGACACCTAATTCCAGCATATATCTGGAAAATTTAAAACCTAAATTTAACGATGGGTCAGCTAGGTTTACGTAAACCTAGCTGACCCACACATTTTTGCGAATTTCTCGGAAACCAATGGAGCTACTAAATTAGTTTTAGTGGCGTTGAAGAACACCTAAAAGACACCTATTTCCTGCATATATGTATTTCGAAAATTAAAAAAAAAAAATTTAAGATTGTTCAGCTAGCTTAACAGCGCTGAGCTAGCTGAAAAACACATTTTTGCGAATTTCTAGGAAACCAATGGAGCTACTAAATTGGTTTTAGTGGCGTTGAAGAACACCTAAAAGACACCTAATTCTAGCATATATTTGGAAAATTTAAAACCTAAATTTAACGATGGGTCAGCTAGGTTTACGTAAAGCTACGTAAACGTAAGATTGTTCAGCTAGCTTAACAGCGCTGAGCTAGCTGAAAAACACATTTTTGCGAATTTCTAGGAAACCAATGGAGCTACTAAATTGGTTTTAGTGGCGTTGAAGAACACCTAAAAGACACCTAATTCCCAGCTAATTTTTATTGATTTTTGGCGACTTGGGTTAGCTAGGTTTATGGACGTAAATAAATGTATATCTTTCACAATAGAAGCGGAGCTTTCGCCTCTACTCTTTCCGCAAATTCCTTTGCCTATGTCCTCATTCTCCTGCATCAGCTCGACCAACCGCGCAAGTTGCCTTTTGTTGCTTACAATTTTTGACCTGCAATTCAGACACATACATACAGTATCGGTCATATCTATAGCACGCCATTTCAAAG